>NC_086320.1:236628676-236923676 GCF_036172605.1 Pelobates fuscus
ACTGCCATATTTTTTTTTAACACGTCATGTGAACAGATTGATACAAGCTTGATTAATAAAATAAAAATTAAAGTAACACCAAAGATAACTGTTGCTTAACATTGCTAGATCAGCTAAGTAGCTAGTCAGTATATGATTCAGAGAGATGTCATTATTATGAAAAGAACATGCTAGTAAACATTGTTTGCGGAACATAACATACTAGAGTAGGTAGATAGAGTGAATACAGTAATGTTACGTTTTTCCCATGTGGGGTTGCTGTATTGTATGTCGAAGTAAGTCGCTTTATCCAAATAGCTGTGTAAGGCAAGGCAGTAGGGATTGAAAAGGCAGGCTGTGTACAGCGCTGAGAGCCTGTAGGTTAACATGTGTGAGGATTACGTTTAAGGCTCGGTGTTGCGATTAGAAGTGCGGTTTAGATATAAGATTAGAGGCAAGTATCATGAAAAGCCACTGAGCACATCTAGTGAAAGGCAGATGGTCTAGTAGGAAATACATTGCCTGGTTGTGCTGGGCAGTTTGCTAGGTTTCCTTATGTAGGTATCAAATAAGTTTGCCTATGCGTGTCTATCATGCAAAGAAACAGGCTGCATTATAACTTTAAGTCAGATATGGCAACGGCAGACTAATAACATATAAACAGTGACATAATCAGCTTGCTGGAGCATTGAAGAAATAGGTTAATTTACGCTTAAGTCCGTATTTGTCTCGCCCCGCCAGACGGCTCTGCTGCAACGGCTGTTCACCACTGGAGTCACTGGGGCTCAGTGAGCTTGTGTCAATGTCCCTTTTAACCAACGCCTGTGGATGGGAGTATGTCGGTGCCCTCTAGTGGTACGCGGTTCGGATGCGTCGTGTGCCAGGTCCCCTGCTGGTCGGCTGTGCGGCCCTTCGTAGGCTTGGTGCTTCTTAGTGCGTAGGAACCTTGCGGTGTGGGCCACCCCCTGCGTGAGTTATAGTACCTCTGTGGAAAAGCTTCTCTCCGGTCCCCGGGCGCTGGATAGGCCTGCACCTTCGTTCCACAGACTCGGTTGCCTCTTGGGGCCGTGTCTCCCCTTTTTCGGGTGCCTCTGGAAGCCCGGATGTTCTGCCGCCGCCAGCGGCGGTCGGGCTTCGGGCGTTGTGGTTGGTGCTTTGGAGATAGTCTCTGGTTGGCCATCCTCCCAGGTAGGCCCCGAGGGCGGACAGCAGTGGCAGCTCCACATGCGGCGCCTTGGTGCGGCCCGGTCTCATGTCTCCTACTCCGTGTGTGATGTTCGCGGGGGCGCTTCTTGGGGGGAGGCTTCCACCCAGTGTTCAGGCAGGTTGTAGCTGCTGCTCGTTGGGCAATGCGGAGCCAGAAGTTATGGCAGATGGCATTAAACCTGGCCTCAAATAGATCTTCCCAGGGAGTGTTCTGTTCGCCGGGCTTGGTGTTCCACGTGGCGGCCATCTTGGTCGCGCCATGGGTTCCCTGTCGGGCGGTGCCCTCACACCCCGGTGTTCCTGGGGTGCTCATCCCTCTGCCTTGAGTGGACCGGGATATCCCCCACCGGTCCGGAGGGGGGGGGGGTCAGAGTGCTGCGGGTTCGCCGGTCGAGCCGGAGCGTCGGGAGGTCGGCCGCCTCTCCCCCGCCCAGGTGCCAGTAGGCCGCAGCAGGGCTCTCGGGTTATTTTCGGTAGCGGTGCTTGTAGTGCGTTTGAAGTCGCTTGCCCGGAGTCCCCTGGATGCCAGTGCCTCCATACATCGGTAGCTGAGCCCTGTATTTAGTCTTTTTATTGCTTTATCGTCGAGTTGTAGCAGGAGCTCATGTAGTGTGCGACTGCTCTGCTTGGCAGTCAGGCTCCGCCCCCCAACCCTCTCCTAATTTTAAACACAACAAACAGATACCTAATCTAGTCTAAGACCAAGTGGTCTCGGTAAAAACTCAACGCGCGTTTCGGCGCTGGCGTTGCACCTTTGTCAAGAGCTAGAGCTTTAGAATCCAGCCCTGTATGTTATGACTGTAAAACATGATTTGAAAAACAGCAATTTTACTTACCGTAAATTCCTTTTTTCTTTGTATAGTGGCAGTACTCACAGTTGGGATGTTCCTTCCTATCTGGGACAAGAAGCTCCCCCTTCTTCCGGTTTTTATGCCTGTGCTCCGCCTGCTGCCTCCATAAATCCTGTATGCCCTGTACACTCGCCAGTAATAAAAAAGAACCCAAACGGAGACAGAATCATGCAAAATTCATTTAATCTATACAAAAAGTGGAGGGAAAGCCAGTACTGCCACTATACAAAGAAAAAAGGAATTTACGGTAAGTAAAATTGCTGTTTTTCCCTTCGTATAGTGGCAGTACTCACAGTTGGGATATATCAAGATCCCCGTAAAAAAGAAAGGGTGGGAACTCAGCAGGCCACAGCTTGCAACACCTTACGCCCAAATTCAGCCTCAGATGATGAGAATATGTCCAGCCTATAATGCTTGATAAAGGTATGCAATGAAGACCAGGTAGCCGCTTTGCAGATGTCTTCAGGCGAAGCCGCAGCTCTTTCAGCCCATGAGGTAGCCATAGCCCTAGTCGAATGAGCCCTCAATGGAAATTTTAGGGGAATCCATTTGGAGCGATAGGCCAACCTGATGGTATTGGTCAGCCATTTAGCTAATGAGGGTCCAGAGACAGCATTACCCACACCTTTGCCTTGAAAGTAGATGAAAAGATGATCTGAGGATCTAAACTCCCGAGTTTTATGAAGGTAACATTTCAGGGATCTCCTAACACCAAGGAAATGCCATTTCTCTTCCAGCTTAGACGTGGGCGATTGACAAAAGGCTGGCAGAACAATAGGCTGGTTGATTGCAGCACTTGAAATAACCTTAGGCAAAAAAGAAGGTCTGGGATGTAGAACTACTTTTTCTCGATGAAATATGGTGAATTCCGGCGAAGAAGATAGAGCTCGGATCTCACCAATTCTCCTAGCGGAGGTAATTGCCACCAGGAAGGCCGTCTTGAGGGTAAGGAATTTGATGGAGACTTGAAACAAAGGTTCAAAAGGAGGTTCACAAAGGGCTTGAAGAACCAGAGACAAGTCCCACGTAGGAAAGGAAACCAGCCTGGGAGGCCTCTTCAACCGTATGGACTTAATAAACCTTCGAACCAGAGGGTTAGAAGCAATATCCTGAACCAGGAAGTGACTAAGCGCAGAAATCTGGCCCTTGAGTGTGGATACCCCTAGGCCGGCTTCAAACCCATCTTGCAAAAAAGAAAGAATTTCCGGAACTGAGGCATTGGCCGGATCAGAATTCCGGAGACGACACCAGGTTCTGAACTTCATCCAAACCCTGAAATAGATTCTTGAAGTAGACGAGCGGACAGATGACAGCAAAACGTCACATAGACGGTCAGAAAGACCCTGACCTTGGAGTATCATCCTTGCAGCAACCATGCCGTCAGGTGAAACATTGACAGAGTTTCTTCTGGAAGCTTCACGTTCTCTAAAATGTGAGAAGAGACCGGGAGGTGCCAATGAGAGATGGCCATGTTTTCTACTTCCGAAAACCAACTTCTGTTCGTCCAGAAGGGCAGGACTGCCAGAATTCTTGCCTTCTCCCATCTTATTTTCTGAACAATTCTTGGGATAAGGGCTATAGGCGGGAAGACATAAGCCAGATCGAAAATCCAAGGGAACGATAGACCGTCTAGGACATCTGGGTAATCTTCTGAATGAAGTGACGCAAATCTCCGCACCTTTCTGTTCCTCCTTGTTGCCAACAAGTCCATCTCTGGCCTGCCGAAGCGTGCAACCAGCTCCAGAAAAACTTCGTTTGATAGAGCCCAGTCTGCTTGAGACCAATGTCTTCTGCTGAGGTCGTCTGCAATCACGTTTAGAGACCCTTTGATATGGGTAGCTGATATTGCGCGAAGATTCGCTTGGGCCCAAGACATTATGTGGTAGCAAAGATCTTGAAGAGCTTTGATCTTTGTGCCCCCTTGGTGATTCAAGTAGGCCACCGTAGTGGCGTTGTCCGACTGAATCCTCACCGACTGATTGGCGATGAGAGAACGGAAGGCAATTAGAGCTTCCCAGACCGCTTTTAACTCCCTGAAATTCGAGGAAGCGCATGCCTCTTCTTTGTTCCAAAGCCCTTGATGGAAATGAGAGCCTAGATGAGCGCCCCAACCCTTCTGGGAGGCATCTGTGGTTATTGTAATCCATCGTTTCAGAGCGAACGACAGGCCCTTTGAAATGTTGTCTCTTACTTTCCACCAGTTCAGTTGTCTTTTTACCGTGTCGGATAGACGGAATGGGGCGTCCAGATCTTCCTGTTTTCGCGTCCACTGGGACAGAATGTCCCACTGTAATGGTTTGGATTCCGCCTTTGCCCAGGCGACGGCCGGTATTGAAGACGTTAGGAGGCCTAGCAACCTCATAGCATCTCTGATTGAGCTTAGGTTTCTTTGCAGCTTTGATACTGCTTTGAAAATCCCCACTTGTTTCTTTTTTGGAAGAAAAAGAGATAGGGACTGGGAATCTATCCGAAGCCCCAGGAATACTAAACTCTGGGACGGGGTTAATTCGGACTTTTCCAGGTTCAGGATCCAACCGTGATCTTTTAAAACCTTCATTGCAATCTCTAGATGAAGTTCCAGCAGTTGCCTTGACTGTGCCTTCAGGAACCAATCGTCCAGGTATGGAACGATTGCAATACCTTTCAGACGCAAAACTGCTGCCACGGGTGCCAGAATTTTTGTAAAAACTCGAGGAGCCGAAGATAGGCCAAAGGGAAGCGCCTTGAACTGCAAATGGAGAATCCTTCGCCTTCTCGTTAGAACTGCAAATCTGAGAAACTTCCTGGAAGGTTCTGCCACTGGAATATGCAGATAGGCGTCTTTTAAATCCAACTTTGCCATGAAATCTCCCTTTTGTAATATGTGTGTTACAGACAGAATGCTCTCCATACGGAACTTCTGGTATGGTATGCAGGTGTTGACTTGCTTTAGGTCTAGGATCGGACGAAAGGATCCATCTGGTTTTTGCACCAGGAAAAGACGTGAGTAGACTCCTTGAAATTCCCAACCTTTGGGTACCTTCTCCACTACATTTTTTCTTAAAAGGATGAGTGCTTCCGTAAGCAGGGCCTCTGATTTTACCTTTGAAGGATAGCTTGACAGAAGGAAGGATGGTCGAGGACTTGAAGAAAACTTTATCCTGTAACCTTCTGAAACGGTTCTTAAAATCCACCCATTTGAAGAACTTTTTCTCCATTCGTGGGAGAAGAACCGAAGGCGTCCTCCCACTCTTTTGGCGTCAAAACTTCCTCTTTTTATCTTGTTTGTTGAATTCATGCCTAGACCACTGGCTGTTATTGCCACCCTGTTTGTGGAACCTGCGAAACCGCCCTTGGTAACGAAAGGACCGCTGGTTCTTGTACTGGAATCTCTTATATCCCTGGGCTCTTGGTTCCAGCGGAAGGGCTTTCTTCGTATCTGACATTTGTTTAATAATGTCTTCCAAAGGGGTACCAAACAGCTTGTTCCTCTCGAAGGGTAATTCACATAACGCTGCCTTCGATGCTGAATCAGCTGTCCATGTACGAAGCCAAAGGGCCCTCCTGGCTACTGATGATAACCCCATAATTCTTGCTGAGAAACGAAGACACTCTTCAGCAGTATCCGAAAGGAATTCATTGGATAGCTTCAGCAGGAACATGAGATGGGAAGGGTCCATATCGGATTTTCCCATAAGGGAATCTTCCAGTGCGTGAAGCCAAACACTCTGGGCTCTGAGCACTGCTGAACCCGCAATTTCAGCTCTGCACTGAAAGCCTGCGGCCTGGTATATTCGTCTACATGAAGTTTCGGCTCTTTTGTCCATAGGATCCTTGAGGCCAGAGACTTCGCCAATAGGTATAGTGGTCTTTTTAGATAGTTGGGCAATTTGAATATCTACCTTAGGAAGATCTTCCCACTTTTCCTCAGACTGTAGTTTGAACAGTAGTTTAAAATGTTTTGAAATGAACGCCCGCCTTTCAGGATTCTTCCATTCCCTGTGAAGGAGATCCAATATTTTTGGAGACATAGGGAAACCTTTAGCCTTCACATTGGTAGGTTCCGTCTCTTGAAAAGCCGCACTCACTTCTTTAATGAATCTTTTCAATTCTTCTGGTGGAAAACCCTCCTCCACACTAGAAGTCAGGCTGGAAATATCCGAAGGGGAAGAAAGGGAACATTCTCCAGAAGAGACGTCCGACTCAGAAGGGGATCTATTCCTCCTACGTTTTTTAGGCAATTTCTCTTGAATTGCAGGGTCTTTCTTCATGGTATCCTTAAAGGACTCAAATGTCTGGGACAAATTTTCCTGAAACCAGCTCAGGAAGGATGTCATATCCGATTGTTTTGTTTTTTCAAGTAATTCAGAAGCGCACTGGTTACACGTCTTTTTACGACATCCGTCAGGTAGAGGAACAGCACATTCCAGACAACTTAAGTGCTTAGACTTGCTTGTGGCTTTTTTGGGCACAGAAGTAGACATCTTGTCCTTATCTGCCTTGTCCGGAGCTATAGGGCTGGACATATCTGTAAACCAGAATAAGGAAGCAATTAATAAAAATTTAAAATTTAAAATTTACGCATGCATTATAATAGGTGATAAAGAGGAGAGTTTAAATAGTTAAACCTCACCTTTATCCACCTGAGATCCGTGCAGGAGGGCTGGTGACACGGAGAAACCGAACTGTACACCCACCTTTGGGGCCAGAAGGGTTTAGCACAGCTTATATACCTATTTTGAATTTCGCGCCAAAAAAACTCTGGATCGCGCATGCGCAGTAGCGCGATACCGGGTCTGGTGGAACGCAACGCCACCCGGGCGTGCGTTCCACTGCTGTGCGCATGCGCAAGTCCCACGAGGAGGACCGCCCGGGAACTCCAAAGGGGAAGCCACATAAAAAGTCCTACCTGGTCTGGTTCCGTAACGCCAGACCGGAAACCTCTCTGCCACTCAGCTCCCACCCGGGGAGCTATCGGGCGCACACCTCCTCGATCAGCAGCCTGTGCTGATCGCACCATCTCCACCAGCTGGGGAACCCGTCCGTCCCGTTATCGGGACAAGAAGAACTGGCGAGTGTACAGGGCATACAGGATTTATGGAGGCAGCAGGCGGAGCACAGGCATAAAAACCGGAAGAAGGGGGAGCTTCTTGTCCCAGATAGGAAGGAACATCCCAACTGTGAGTACTGCCACTATACGAAGGGAAAAACTCCAACTTAGGCTATCGAACCAACTGCTATAGTTAGAGCAATCAAGGATATAAATAATTCTTCTTGTATTGAAGACTTTTTTGCAAAAAAAAAAGAGTAATATGCGCAGACTAAAAAAGGAGGGCATACTGACTGCAGGGTGCTCCAGAGAGGGAGGGCCAATCCCTGAAGACATCAAATGAAAGAAAATGAATATCAAGGCGCACCTGTGGTTTCTTCTAAAAGACAGTCTTCAGACTTGATAAAAGGTCAGAGAGGAGCCAAAACGTTGTCTCCATTTCCTTGTTTCAAATAAAAAGACTGCCTTTTTAGAAGAAACCTCAGGTGTGCCTGGATATTTCTTTTCTACCATCTTGTATTGAAGCTTACATACAATATAAGATGGGGTTTCTTCTTATTTAAAATAGATACCCTAGAGATAAAACAAAGAAGGACACATAATAGTGCAATATTGTCTGAATCTTCTATAGATTTCAGGGAAATATGTGAAAATAAACTCACAAAACAAGAGCCTATGGAATAAGGCTCAATCTTCCAGCGTTGTGGGATTAAGGTTCCCACTCCCTTCTTTATACTGCCAGGAGGTGATGAATAGTATGATGTCCTCTCACAGGTTAGTATAGGTAATATAAAGTGCTTTATTAGTAAAGTGCACAAGTAAAATATAAAAAATAAGACCTTACAGTTGTAGGCAGTCTTACAGAGATAGTCTCTAGTAGCAAAACGCGTTTCACCTCTTAATGAGGCTTCCTTAGTTGCTGTGAATTCTTGCTGTGGGTGTTCTTCATTTGTAGTATGAATTTCGCGCCCTTTTCCCGGCTTAATTATTCAATCGCGGCATTTTTACTTCCGCGTTCCACAAGTGGAACGCATTGATTCAGTCATTTCCGGTTTCGGCATATGCGTTCCAGCAGTGGAACGCATGCGTTACAGTTCCGGTTTTCGTGTGTAATTCTTCAATATCAGTCCATAAAAAATGACTATCATTAAGCAATAAAGTGGGTATTAAGAAGGGAAACACAATAAAAACAAAAATAGATGCATATTAAAATACAATTAAGTTCAATAGAGAGAGACAGTTCTCATATGGAAATGCAAGACATCTTAGAGTTTATATGTGAATCTTGTTCTCTTATAATAAGAGAACAAAGGATATAAAGATAAAATAAAATAAACAGCCCCTAAATAGGTTAAAAAGCTGTTTTTTAAAATTATTTAAAATAAAAGGTTAAACATATTAATAACACTATGTATATCTAAAAATGGGTTGACTAAAAGTAGAAGACTTTTTAAAAAACTTTTTAGAAGGTGTTAAACATGTTAAAAACACTGAATATTTAAAAATGGCAAACCTCAAAATCTGAATTAAGACCATGGGGAATGAGAGTTTTAAAAGTGTATATAAATTTCATTTCCTCTTTCCCTAATATTTTGATGTAATTACCCCCTCTCCAATCCCGTTTTACTTCTTTAATTGCACAGAAAAACAAGTTCTCCGGATTTTGGTTATGGATATCTTTAAAATGTTGCGATACGCTATGGGTTTCCAAGCCATTTTTAATGTTGCGAATGTGTTCAGCGATTCTAATTTTTAAAGGTCTAATGGTTCTCCCCACGTACAGCAGATTACAAGGGCATTTTAAAATATATATAATACCTTTGGAGTGGCACGTGAGATGGTCTTTAACAATATATGGTTTCTGAATGATACTTTCTAGATCTTCAAGGTGTCTCCTTGTCTGTTTAGTTGTTCTGCATGGGAGGCATGTACCGCAACCATAAAATCCTTTAAGATCCTGAATAAAATGTTTAGGTTTTATAGGGTTTAGGTGACTCTTGACTAATATATTTTTAAAATTTCTGGCTCCTCTGTATGTGATCCTGGGTTTTGGTGGTAAAATTTTATATAAAATTGGGTCATCTTTCAGTAGGTGCCAATGTTTATTTATAGTCTTATGTATGCGCTTGTTATGTCCGTTAAAATTGCAGATAAAAGGAACTTCGTTAGTATCGGTTCTTGTTTTCTTTGGTTTATATTGAATAAGTTGATTCCGTTTTAATTTACCTACATCTTCTAAGTCTTGGTTCAAAGTGGTACCGTTGTATCCCTTTTCCATGAACTGCTGTTTAATGTAATGGGCCTGTTCTAAATAATCGCTATCTAATTTGCAGTTACGGCAAATTCTTACAAATTGGCTCCTAGGGGCATTCTGTAACCAAGGGTTGTGATGGCAACTACTGGTATCAATATAACTATTGACATCCACTGGTTTAAAATGGTTTTTGGTGACTATCATGGCATCTTGAATCCTGGGATGTCAAGATCTAAGAAATTAATATTGTGTTCACTATAAGTGCTAGTTAAGTTAATTCCATAGTCGTTAGTATTGAGGTATGAAATAAATTCTTTTAAAGTCTCTGTGGTGCCGGTCCATATAAAGAAAATATCATCTATGAAACGGCAATAGGACACCAAACTCGCCCCCCATGGATGCCCTTGGAGTACAAATGCCTCTTCCCAGAATGACATGAAGAGGTTGGCATAGCTTGGGGCGAATTTGGTGCCCATCGCCATTCCACAGATTTGCAGGTAAAAAGTGTTTTCAAACCAAAAATAATTGTGAGTTAAAATAAGTAAAATTCTTTCTAAAATGTATTGAATTTGCTCTTCCTTAAAATCGGATTTTTCAAAAAAATGTTTTACTGCTGCTATTCCTCTCTCGTGGGGTATAATACTATATAGCGCAGTTACGTCACAAGTGACTAATATATTGCCTTCTATCCATTTAGTTTTTTCTAAAATTTGTAAGACATGAATCGTGTCCTTAAGATATGTAGGGTTTTTTATGACAATTGGCTGCAGGATGGTATCTATGTACTCCGAGATTCTAGTTGAAATTGAATCTATGCCGGATATAATTGGTCTTCCTGGGGTATTGGTTATTTTTTTATGAATTTTTGGTAATAGGTAAAAGACCGGTATCTTGGGGTTATCTATCCACAGGTAGTCTGCCTCTTTGTCAGTAATAATTCCTATGCTTTTTCCTTTCTCCACATACTGTTTAAAGATTTTTATAGTATCATTTGTGGGGTTATGTGTTAGTTTCTGATAGGTGGAGGAGTCTGAAAGTATTCTGTCTGCTTCTTTAATATATACATCTTTATCTAGAATAACCGTTCCTCCCCCTTATCAGCAGGTTTGATCACTAATTGGTCATTATTTTTTATTTCTTTTAAAGCTTTTCTTTCCCTTATTGATAAATTCTGTTTGTATTTATTAATTTTCCTAAATTTCTCTACATCCTTCATCACCATTGTTTAGAAAGTTTGGATTGCGTCCGAAATCAGGTGTCTTGGGAAGAACTGGGATTTAGCTTTAAGTGATGTATGAATGTATCCATCATTTTGTTCTTCTGGTAACTTGTTTTCTTTATTGTAAAAACATTTCTTTAGACATAATTTTCTTTTAAATAGATTCATGTCGACAAAAAATCAAAAGAGTTAAAATCAGCTGTAGGGGCGAATTTAAGACCTTTATTTAAAATTATTTTCTGTTTTAAAGTAAGAGTTTTATCTGTTAGATTAAAAATTCCTTCTAAATTGATGTCTTGCCTCTCTTCTCTCTGTGTTGTTTTCCTCTTTCTTCCCTGTCTCCTTCTTCTTCCGTTGATCGTTGTCTTTTCCCCTGTGTTTCCCACGGTTGCGTATTGTCTGTCCACTTCCTTCTGTTTTGTATTAAGTCCCTCCGAAAAAAAGAAGGTGATGGTGGAGTGTCTGGAAGGGATGAGATATCGATATTCTCTTTTCTTCGTTCTCTATATTGGGAAGTTGGTCTGTCGTGGAATTGGTGGGAAGGCTCTTTGTTAGGGCGTTTTACTTGTTCTTTCCTTTGGATTCCTTCTTTTACTACATCACTGTATTTTCTAGAATCCTTATTGTTATTAGTAGTATCAGTGGGTTCATGATTAGTGCGTTGATGTCTCCTATCAATTGCTGTATGATTATATCCTGTTTGGGGTTCCATAGTCTTATTATAATGGGTTCTTTTATGTGGCTGCCACCTATTCTGTTCTCTATCTGGGTATTTCTCTACCTTATGTGTGTGTGGCGGTTTCCTACTTTTTTCCCATTCTATATTCCTATCGCCTCTTTCTACTTGATATTGAGAGGTTGATGGGCGTTGGGAGTAGGTATTTTTAATACGATGTTTTCTTTGAAACTGGGTATTCTGGCGTATATTATTCTTTTTATTGTCCCTTACATTGCCCGTCTCATAATCAATTGTATCTCTCAAATATTTTCTCTTTTTTATTTCTATAGTGTCTGATTCAATTTTTATCCACTTTAGATTGGATTTCTTTTAAGATATTATTATAAATTTCTGGACTTGTAGATTCTGCCAGACAATTTTTCAATTTATTTATTTCCTCATCAAGTTTAGGGAGGGTTTCCTCTCTTCTTGCTACAATGTAACCCATTGTACTGAATGAGAAACCATCAAGGAGTTTATTCCAACCAGCCATAAACTGGGGGTCTTCCCTATCAAAACTTGGGTCCTTATAGTACCTAAGTCCTCTCGGGGTAATCTGATCTCGAACATATTTTTTAAGGGTTGCAATTTCCCATTTTACCTTCATCTCCTTTAGAAGTTTTTTTTCTAGATTATATCTGGATTTATTTTTATCGCTATATTGTGGGACAGGATTTTGTCCTATAGTTGTTTCAAAACAAACATCAATATTATTAGTGCGATATTCTCTATTTTCCAAAAAAGACATATTAGTGTAATGACCACTTATAAATACTGAGAAGGGGATTGTATATAAAATATACAGTGCTTTACAGAAATATAAAGAGATACAGTAAAACCAGTGGAATACACATATATAAAAGTAAACCAAGAGATCCTCATACACCTTAGTGAGTACCCTTCGCCCTCACAATAAACGAAATATACATACAATATAAGGTGGAGTTTCTTCTTGTTTAAAATAGATAACAATATGGGGGCGTGTCCTGGACTCCGGAGCGCGCAGTCGCATGTAGCCGGAGCTCCGTGCTGCAAAGGCTGAAATTGTGACACAAACGGTGACCCGACACCACACACAGCCCACAGTTGCAGCATGTCTCAACCTAAACACCGTCGCCAGACAGAGAGAGGCGACAAGACAAAATTTTTCGGAGTAAAAGCGAGCCAGAACCGAGGCCTCACCCAGCAAGGCGAGACCCAAGATGGCGGCAAGGAAGATCAGGTCTCTCCCCAAGAAACGGCGGCTGCCGACTTACCGGTCACACAGGAGATTCTACAGACGATGCTGGACACTATGGCTGGCAAACTCCAACTCACGTTCCAGAGCGCTATACAAAACATTCGCTCAGACATTAAGGAGTTGGGAGACAGAACGGCTTCGATTGAAGACAAGATGGCGGAATATGAAGAGGCCCAAAACTCCATGGCGGCAAAACTGGATAGCTTAACGGATAGGATGGAGGCTCAAGAGGGGAAAACGGCTGACCTAGAAGATAGAGGTAGGCAAAATAACCTCCGCGTCAGAGGCATCGCTGAAAGTGTAGGCCCGAAAGACCTCACTGCCTACCTCGTGGGCCTGTTCAAAGCCCTTGCCCCAGATGTGCCCCAGGATATGTTCCTTATGGACCGGGCCCACAGAGTGCCGAAACCCACTTTTTTGCCAGCAGAAACGCCCAGAGATGTGCTGTTAAGATTGCACTACTTTCACATAAAGGAAGAAGTAATGAGAGCAAATAGAGGATCTAAGAGAACGAGAAACAAAGAGGATCTACTGACAGCCTACCAAGCCGTAGCAATATACGCTGATATCTCAGCATATACACTCAAACGTAGGAAGGACTTTGCAGGGATCACCATGCAACTCCGCCAACAACAAATCCCGTACAGATGGGGATACCCGGTGAAACTGGTGATACAGAGGAACGGGAAAACGACTATCCTACAGAATCCAGAAGAGGGGGTGAGAACTCTCAGAAGCTGGGGTATGGAAATACAACCCCCGACGGTGGCTTGAACGCCGACGGAGATGGCCGCCTAACTGAGGAGCTCCGTCCCATTATGCTATAATCAGCGCACTAATCACTGCATAACTTGCTCGATGGGACGCACCAAACGGTCGGACTCTCACCCGACGAAGAGGGGCTCCCAACATTCACCCCAGTCGGGCACGCTAGACGGATACCTCCGCACGCCAGGCAGGCAACAACGGGCTGCACCAGGCCCCAAGATGGCCGACGAACAGGCCGCAACGCCACATGCACAAACACCCGATCCACAGGGACTCTCATTGGCGGATATTAGAGCCGACATCAGGGCCCTCACTGCCACGATGGTCACAAAATCTGACCTACAAGCCCTATCCGATAACCTGAATGAAGCGATCAGGTCAGAAGTTGCCGCACTGCAACGAGACCTCACAGCCCAAGATGGCCGCCTACAAACCCTGGAAGGCACTCACCACACCACGGTAGGACGACTCGACGCAACATGTACAGCAGTGACCAGACAGGGTAACATGCTACTCCAATTGAGGAGGCAAACGGAAGACCTGGACAATAGAGGCCGCAGGTCCAACATACGGATCCGCAATATTCCAGAAGCCCCAGGTGAGGAGGACGTAGCAGCAGTACTGTCAGAACTATTCAGCGTAATCTTAGGCCCAGAAGCCCCACAGCGCTTTGACTTTGACAGAGCACATAGGGCCCTAAGACCCCGCGCAGCGGAAAACCCGCCTAGGGACATTATCTGCTGCCTGCATGAGTACAGGATGAAGGAACGCATTATGACTAAAGCTAGAGCCAGGCAAACATGGCGGTTCCGCGGGGCAGAAGTTGCCCTATTCCAAGATTTATCACCCCTCACTCTGGAGGCCCGCAGAGCTCTGAGGCCAGTGACACAGCTACTACGAAGCCGCAATATACCCTACAAATGGGGTTTCCCCTTCTCCCTAAATGCCAGACACGAGAACGCATGGAAATCCCTCCACTGGCCGGACGAAGTACCCGCATTCTTACAAGCGCTGGGACTACCCCGCACCGAAGTGGAAGACTGGGTCCTGAGCCCCCTGGAACGCAGACCCAACATGCAGGCACCGAGAGCGCAGAGGCGCCGCAGGGAGGACTCGCCACACGGACGACAGGCCCGAAGGCACCAAAACCCTGCACCGCCTGAAGATGAGTAGGCCCTAGGACACGATTCAGCCCGTGCAGCCTACACCTGCAGAGCCATGAACTCTCCCGTGGACCGATACCGACAACGACCCGCTTCGCTGACCCCAAAGATAAGTACACGACGCATTCGGACTTAGACTGATATTTCTATACTGACTCTCACTCACACTCTGGGACTCACCCCCCCACGTCAACCCCATACACTCGAGATGCCCTATATGCCCCCCTTTCTGCTTACGGACAGAAGCCCTACCACCACCACCTGGAACGTTGGCCGACAGCTATAACCGGGGAAGCTACCGATGATTGGGAGGGGTATGGGACGGGGATAAAGTCGAAGCCCTAATGGCATGAGAGGGTACACCATAGAACCCCCCGCGGGTTTGACCTTAAACACTACATAACTGAGGCTATTGACTGTAACAATCTGAACGTTATTTGGTGGAGGGGGGATATGCTGATAGTGTCTTACTGCCAGTGTTGATACTGGCGGGTGGTGTGGGGGGGTGGGGGGTGGGGGGGTGGGGGGTGGGGGGGGGCGGCGGTTGGGAGTGATGATGAGGCTCTCTGCGCTGGGCCGCCATCCCACGGGTGGGCCAGGTGGGGGGGGGGGGGGAGATATGTTATGTGGGACTGCGGAGCAATGTGATACTGTTAGAAACGTAAATGCGCTATGTACTATTCAGACCAGCAGAGTTATAGGATATGATTGGAATCGTAGATATTGTAAATGCTTAATGTTGTTCACAGATTTGCTTAATCGCCTAGCGGTCTGCCCCCGCCCCCCTCCCTCCCTCCTCTTCCCCCCTCCTTCCCCCTCCCCCCCCCTCCTCCCCCCCGGGGGAAACCTACAACCCCTGTATAAACTAGACATGCACCGCTCCCCACCACCTGTAGATGGATCCCGGGACCTCACGACTTCAATGACAGACGGACGGCGGGAGGGGACATGACATGACAGCACGGAACGGGCTGATACTCCAGCCGTCGGACGCCCGCGGACAGGGGCGCCCCGCTTAATCTAATTTAATTACATCCCTATTCAGGTTATATACCTAACACATCCGTAAGACATAGCACTGTGCACCCACACCGCTACAACTATCGCGGGACAGATAACTCCCGAGACAAAGACCGATTCATCTCACGTTACACCACCAGACAGAACGGTGGACGACCACTTCAACAGGCACAAGCCACCTCCGACTTGATACCCGTGTAGACTACCCACTGGGGGACCCCTGCCGAAGCCTTGCTGGGCAAACTACCCAGCGGTACGGCACTGTCTATCTTCCCAGATACACGGAGACACCCCACATTGGGGTGACACCATATCCCCACCAGAACCGACTTCCCCCACACACCCCACAGCCGACACAGCAGAGCACCTGGTAACGTCAGCTCCACACACACACACACCCACGCACCACTCTAAACACGACACATCACACACAACCATACACTCACCAGCAGCACTAATCGCAACTACTTACCCCCCCCCTCCCTTCACCTCCTGCCTGCATCCCTCCGACCCCCCTTTTTCCTCTCCAGGAGCTTCCTCTCCCCCCCCCCCCCGGGGACGTGCCCGGGCTTACCGACCAGAGAAGTGTGCACCGCCCCTGTAGAACCGGTGGGGTGTACCTGGGGCTCCAGTTACACGGATAGATGGCTTATACGCCGTCCCCCCTGGTGGTCCGCTTGCAAAACTGTAGGGGCCTCAATGCTCCAGAACGAAGATCCCACCTTCTACGTAGCCTTAGGCAACAGCATGTGTCAGTCGCCCTGCTGCAGGAAACACATCTCAAACCCGAAATGAACAAGCTGTTAAAAGATACCCACTACGTACACAATTACTTCAGCAACCATCCGACCGCACGCAAAGCTGGAACAGCGATCCTCCTAGCGGCCCATCTCCAATTTACCCCCATGGATGTGCTGTCAGACGCTGGAGGCAGATACCTCTTCATTAAAGGGGAGATAGCGCGCAAAACATATACATTCGCCACCGCCTACGCACCGAACTCCGGGCAAGCCAGTTTCCTCAGACGAACTCTGACCAGATTATCACGATTCACTGAAGGCACCCTAATATTTGGGGGTAACCTCAATATACCATTGGACCCTCGAATAGATACCTCCACAGGTAGCAGCAGTGTCCCAGATTCAGCGATTCGGACGATACGAAAAGCGCTCAGAGACTTGCGCCTGATAGACGCATGGAGAGCCCTAAAACCCGATACCAGGGACTACACCTATTATTCCACACTGATTCATCGCTATACCCGAATCGATTACATATTCTTACAACAAGAAGGGCTGACCCATCTACGGAAAGCCGATATCCTCACTACGCCGTGGTCAGACCACAGTGCGGTGCAGATAGATACCACATCACCCCTGTTCAGGCCGAGCAGGACCTCCTGGAGAATGAATGACTCCCTACTCCTGGACGCGACCACGAAGGCTCAGATCGCGGAACACCTCAATCAGTACTTCGCCGAAAACAACACTGAAGGAATGTCCGCCATGACACTCTGGGAAGCCCACAAGAGTGTCATGAGGGGACACCTTATTCAGATGGCATCCCAACGGAAGACAGAAGCCACTGCGCAACTCAGGGACCTCACACAGAAGATCTCTGACCTAGAACTAACGCACAAACGAGATCAACAGATACAGACCTACAGGGACCTAATAACCGCCCGGAAACAATTAACGGACCTCCTCACCTCCAGACACGCCAGAACCATAAAACGCTCGCGGGCGTTTTTCTACCTACATGCCAACAAGGGGAGCAAGCTGCTCGCCCGAATGCTGAGGGGTACGCAGGGGAGAGCGCAAGTACACACCCTACGAACGACCCTGGGGACACCGACACAATTCCCGGAAGAGATAGCAGATACTTTCAAGCGATACTACACAGGTCTGTACAACGTCCGCGAAGGGGACACCGAACCGAATATAGCCGCAAGACAGACCGATATTAGGAACTACCT
Organism: Pelobates fuscus; assembly: GCF_036172605.1. Lineage (NCBI taxonomy): Eukaryota > Metazoa > Chordata > Amphibia > Anura > Pelobatidae > Pelobates > Pelobates fuscus. The sequence goes on from NC_086320.1 coordinate 236,646,099, forward strand.
CGACAACCTGCCTCGTGACACTTTAACACCATTAGAAGCTGAAGAACTGGATGCCCCCATCACAGAGGAAGAGGTACGCCGAGCCCTGAAGACGACCAAATCCGGTAAAGCTCCAGGTCCTGATGGCTACCCGGTGGAATACCTCAAACAGTATGGGCACATTCTAATACCGCACCTAACTGAGGCCCTCAACGGGGTAAAAGACGGACACACCTTTCATAGAGAGGCACTGGCGGCAAACATAACAGTGATCCCCAAACCGGGAAAGGATACTGAGCAGGTAGGGAACTACCGCCCGATTTCGCTCCTTAACACGGACATTAAATTATTCTCCAAGATTCTAGCGATGAGGATTCATCCTCACATGCCCAGACTGGTGCACCCCGACCAAACAGGATTCATCCCGGGACGGGAGGCTCGGGACAGTACGTTACGACTGTTTACCATCCAACACCTAGCCAGGCACACGTCGACCAAACTGCTACTGCTTTCCACGGATGCAGAGAAAGCATTCGATAGAGTCGACTGGGACTTCATGACAGAAACCCTGCGGAGGACGGGAATGGGTACGGGTATGCTCGCCTGGATCTCGGCACTCTACGGTCAACCTACAGCTAGAATCAGAGTAAACGGCGCACTCTCTGAAAGCTTTAACATTAGAAATGGCACGAGACAGGGCTGCCCACTGTCACCCCTGATATTTGCATTTACCCTGGAACCGCTACTGGAGTATATAAGGAGAAACGAACAGATCATGGGCTTCCGGTACAAAACGACCGAACACAAAGTAGCCGCATATGCGGATGATATGCTTTTCTTCCTTAATAATCCAGTGGACACACTCCCCAAGCTCATGACCGAATTCGACAGGTACGGTAGACTATCTGGACTCAAATTAAACCTCCCCAAATGCGACATCCTGAACGTCACGACCCCGAAAGCAGATTGCGACAAAATAATTAGCAGGTTCCCTTTCCACTGGTGTAAGGACAAAATGAGATACCTCGGACTGTGGATACCGGATACGACTAAAGAGGTCTATACCCATAACCACGCCCCGCTCCTGGCTAACATCCTAGCGGACCTTAAACGGTGGAACTATCCCCACATATCCTGGCTAGGGAGGATCGCAGTCATAAAAATGAATGTCCTCCTGCGGATACTATACGTCCTTCAGACAACCCCGCAGACAGTCCCGCAAACGTTCTTCGCAACACTAAAAACAGCGCTCATCCGATACGTATGGCGGGGGGAATGAGCGAGAGTCAGCTATGACAAACTCTGCCTCCCCAGGACCTGGGGCGGATTGGCACTACCAGATATCAGAAAATATCACCAGGCAACAATCTTACAGAGGATCAAGGAACTACACACAGATTCACCACACAAAAGATGGGTGACACTATGGAGGGAAGCGGTAGACAAACAACTACACACGCTGGTCTGGCACAAGGACGCAGATGCACAAACAGTCCTGGGAGCCGACTCACCCATCGCGCACACCCTGCACCCTGAGGAAGGACCAACAAATTTCACCCAAACCTAGCCCCCTCATACCAATCACGTACAACCCAAACTTAGGAGACAACCTGCCACCGAGTGCCTGGCCGATGGCCAACCGAGCCGGATATATCCCAATTCACGCGGTCCTTAATAATTCGGGAATACGCCAGCTCAGGGACATTACGACGACGGGACCACCCACGCTTATGCACCAATTTCACTACGCCCAACTCGCACACTATTACCACAACATGCCGCGCAGGGGATCACTACACAGGGACCTAACGTGGTTTGAGGGTCTCTGCACGCAGACGCCAGAAATGGAAAGCAGGGTGTCAACCATGTACCAACACCTGGTAACGGGACATCGAACCCACAACTCCCTCTACAAACGGCAATGGGAAGACTGGACAGGGACCACGTTCACAACCGAACAATGGGAAAAAATACTGCTTCTACAACACAAAAGCTCATCCAGCTCGCACCATCAAGAAACAAACTATAAGCTCCTATCCCACTGGTATCGCACACCGAGCCTGATACACCGCTATAACCCAACGATCCCAAACACCTGCTGGAGATGCGGCGAAGAACCTGGTTCCCTACGACACATATGGTGGGACTGCGCTAAGATCAAACCGTTCTGGACCAGTATCGAGCACGAAATTAAAGAGATCATGGACGAGCCAACACAGCTGACCATGGAAGCAGCGCTCTTACACCACACGGAACTCCCAGTGCCGGCCTACAGGAGATCAATCCTAAGACACTTGCTCAACGCGGCCAAGACTCTCATCCCTCTCCACTGGAAGTCGGAGACTCCACCCACACTGGAACACTGGAAGCGCACAGCAGAAGACATTAGGACAGCAGAAGCCAAAATCGCGGAACTGCAGGGGAGATACGAAAAACACATTACAAGCTGGACACCCTGGATACTATACACTGCCTAATTGGCGACAGGGGCGATCGTGACCACTGAGGGGAGACGGTCCGAGAGACGTGGAGGGGGGCTTGGTCACGCCGCTGGGTGATTTGGCAGCTTCCTCCCCCCCCGCCCTCACCTCTAGGCTCCTTCACACCCCCCCACCCTCCCCGATCTAACACACCCAAGCAACCTCACACACACACCGATCAAACTTCACCACACACACGCGCATTATCGGAGGACGATACCAGGCAGATATACCATAGCCCCCACTACGCCCAAACCGACAATACCACGGAACAGGCGCAGTTACCTACACCCCAACAACGTATAAACAGGAGACCACTCCCTTAGATACATGATAACCGTTACTAACCATCGCCCGACAAACCACCTAAACCCAAGGCTGGAACACATTGACGGTAGACATGGGCAGAGACACTGCCGCCAGACACCGAGGTAACAGACAAGAATAAGACACACACCCAGCCCAGGCCACTTAGGCTCTCCGGACTTGGGGACTAAAGTACACAACACCCGTCAACAACCCGGACACCCTAACACGTTGTCATAGGCAAAGGGGCCCAACACGGACACTTAGCGGTGTACCTCCGAAAAGATTAAAATTACGATTCGCCATTCCTACCAGACACACCTCACAGAGACCAGTCAGAGACCCACCTTCCACACCGTCTGACACCTCACTCCTCCCCCCCCCTCTCCCCCTCCACCCCCCCCCACTGTGAAATACGATCTGTTATGTTCGCTAACACTCACGCACTCCTAGTGAGCAAAGTTTGACTAGTTACAATACTGTTGCAACGTTACCTTTATTAGAAGCGAAAATTATTAGAAGATATTGGAGGCACTTTGTAATGGGGATCTGTGATATACTGGAATAAGCACTGCATACCACCACCAAATCACTAGATCCCGATTTTCTTTATGTTATAGCCTAATGTTTTGCTTCATTATAAAAAAGGGGGAAAAAAAAGAAAAAATATGTATATGTATGTTTCATGGGACCTGCGAGTCCAACTAGACACTGCTACTGTCGCTACACTGTGACCTGCGTGTCACCACTCTATGTTTGCATGTTCAACTACCCCACTCTCTCAAATTACCTAACCCTTTTAGACCCTTAACAAGTTCTTATTGGGACCTGCGTGTCCGCACTGTATATCATCACGAAATATGGAAACTACCCAATAAAAATATATTTACAAAAAAGAAATACAACCCCCGACAAAAGAGACTCAAAGACTCCCTCCATCATGGAGGAAAGCCAAACGCTAATCCTCCCTCCTGTGAAGGCGCTGTGCAGCCCAGCCAGGGAAACGACAACCCCGCTGCTTGATCTCAGGCTTGTATAGCAAACAACACATTGAAGTCTTATTTAGCTATTGTTAACATACTATAAACGTATTGAAACAGTAAGCACACATAGGTTTATAAAGGGCGCTGAACACGGGGGGGGTGGGGACCAGGTTCTGTAGGGGCAACGGGGCAGACAAGACAAAGCAACACGGACCCCCATAGAGGGGCAAGGAGATGGGTGTGGAGGGGGGACGTCATTGTCTAGTAAGAGGGCTAGACCACAGAAAGATATTCGTGGCCGTGGGTGCCTCCTCCCCCCCCCCCCCCCCGACGCTCCACCAAGAAACACCACCAGCTGCACACGTAAAAAAAAAAAGCCTGACAACGCAAACATCCAGCAGGCCCCTACAATAGGGGGAACTAGGCATACCACACCAGACCTAGTGACAAGCAACAATCTTCAGGGCGGGTATAAGTACAGGCCTTCCACATAAGTTGCTCCTCCACAAACAGGGTCACCATAATCTGACAAGCACGCACATAGGCCGCGACTGCAGAACCGTAGCCAAGACGAGAGCCGTTCGCTCCCACCCCCAGAGCACCACTACCTGGTGCACGGCCGGACAGCCGGCAAAAATGTTTGTAAATATTGGTTTATTTGTTTCTGTTATTTTGTATGTTATCATCCGAATATTTATGTTTGTATTATTTATGCTTTACACTACTAGAGTACGCTCTGCTGGGCGCCCGCCGGGAATCACCCGGGTAGAGATCCCACCACTCTTCCCTGTTAGGCCAACATTCACGCGAGGACACAGACAGGTCACATGGGGACAGCCCTTTGGTTCGAAAGAACTGGGACAAGAGGGCCCCCCCCACATAGACTTCAAGCACAAGCATACACGCAATCCCATGACTACATGCCACCGTGAAAATCTATTCGTATAATGTTAGGGGACTTAACATCCCAGTTAAAAGACAACTCCTGTACAGAGAGATCAGACACAAAGGCGTAGATGTGTTATGCCTCCAAGAGACACACTTCACAACTAACACACACCCTAACATCCTACAATGTGACTACCCACTACAATTCCATGCAACTTCTGCCAACAAAACTAAAGGTACCTCTATACTGGTCAGCAAAAATGTTGCATACATCCCACACTCCCAACACATAGACCCTGACGGCAGATATGTTATCATTATAGGCACGCTTAACGATATGCCTTACACTATAGCGAACATCTACGCCCCCAACATGAACCAACGCAATTTTCTCCACAAAATTGTACTTAAACTACAGTCGATACAACAAGGAACAACAATCATATGTGGAGACTTCAACCACGTGTTCGACCCCTCAATAGACACGACACTAGCCCCGGCCAAAACACAAGCGGCACCTCTTCGAAAGCAGGGCAGGGCAATACGAAAGCTCATACATAGCTACCACCTATATGACGCATGGAGAGCCACCCACATAGGGGAAAGGGGATATACATTTCACTCCGCCGTTCATAACACATATTCCCGTATTGACGGCTTTCTCATTTCGGGAGCGGGGATAGACCAGGTGGCTCAGTGCGAGATAGGACAGATCACTTGGTCCGACCATGCCCCAGTTGAGCTAACGCTTAAAAACCTCTATGATCCGACCCATAGAAGCCCGTGGCGCATAAACGCAACACTATTGAGAGATAGCGCATTTACCGCAGAACTAAGTCAGGAACTACTACACTACTTCCAGGATAATGACAGGGCGGAAACGAGCCGCAGTACCCTGTGGCAGGCCCACAAACCTGTGATACGGGGACAGCTGATAAGACGGGCATAGTTTTTAAAAAGGAAATCCCAAACACAACTCCGTACACATCAAGCAGACCTCCAGCGAGTTACGACGCAGAACCAACTCACCCCCACACACGAGCTGAGGGAACAAATCACACGACTCACAAGGCTCATACATCAGATATCCCTAGAACAGGTAGGATACCACCTGAAAAAGCTCAAGGCACAAAACTACACACAGGGAAACAAAGCAGGTAGACTGCTAGCACAAAGGCTGAGGACACAACAGGCGGCCCAAAAAATAGCATACCTGATATCTCCAAACGGACAGAAAATAGTGGCACCCAAAGACATCAGCAACGCCTTCGCTAAATACTACGAATCGCTATATAACCTTAAGGACAACTCGAACACACCCCAACCCTGGGAACCTAACATAACCTCCTTCTTAGACAAAGTTAATCTTCCTACACTCACCCCAGCCCAACAAGACAGCCTCTCTGCCCTGATCACGGAGGCGGAGGTTCTGAGAGCAATTGACTCCCTGCCCACGGGAAAAAGCCCGGGCCCTGATGGGTTCGCCAACTGCTATTACAAGCAGTTTCAATTGATCCTTGCCCCCCATCTCACAAGCGCCTTCAACCACGCGGTCACAAAGCGATCACTGCCTTCAGAAGCCTTGAAGGCCCATATCATCACACTGCCTAAACCGGGCAAACCACCCACTCACCCACAAAACTTTCGCCCGATCTCATTACTCAATACAGACACAAAACTCTTCGCGAAAATATACGCCACCAGGCTGGGTGACATCCTCCCGCAAATAATCAAAAACGACCAGGTCGGATTCGTGAAGGGAAGGCAAGGGGGAGACAATACGAGGAAGGTCCTAGACATCATACATAGCGTTCACAGACAACACACAGAATGCGTAACACTCTCGTTAGACGCGGAGAAGGCTTTTGACCGGCTGAGCTGGAAGTTTTTGGAGGCGGTTCTCCGCAAGTTTGGGATGCCGGAGGTCTTCCGCTCAGCGGTCGGAGCTTTGTACAGTGGGCCATCGGCGCAGGTGGTTACAGCGGGCTTTACATCGGAGCCATTCAACATCACTAACTGGACGAGGCAGGGGTGCCCGCTTTCCTCTCTGCTGTACGTACTGGCTCTGGAGCCACTTGCGGAGACAATTAGGGCTAACAGTTCCATACATGGAGTAATGGTGGGAGATAGGGAATACAAAATCAATCTGTTTGCGGACGATGTCTTGCTGACACTGACACAGCCACAAATCTCACTACCAAACCTCATGGACAACATTAAAGAGTACGGCCTTAATTCCTACTATAAATTAAACGTGACCAAATCCCAGGCCATGGGCATAGGTGTTCGGCACTGCCGACTGAAACACCTCAGCGAAACATTCTCATTTGATTGGAGGAGAGACCACATCACCTTTCTTGGGATTTCTTATACCACCTCACTTGCCCCACCTGTTCAAATTAAATTTTGCTACATTAATCAGATCATTTACTGACACACTACATACATGGGAAGGCAAATATCTCTCTTGGCTGGGTAGACTGGCAGCGATTAAGATGTCAATACTCCCCAAATTCCAATACCTTTTACGCACAATCCCCATTAGTCTGCCAAGACAGTACCTGACCACAATTCAAAAGATGATCATACGCTTCGTGTGGGCAAACCGCAAGGTACGAGTGGCCACCGGACTCCTACAAAAATCAATTAAGGACGGGGCTGGGGATGCCCAACATTAAAGCATATCATAGGGCCACGTTGTTGGCAGCCATAGCGGCGACCAACTCGGTGGAGGAACCCCCCCCAGTGGGTACACATAGAAACACATTGGGCATGTAGACAGGGGCTACGACATTTGTACCAACTACCACGCAAAATGCGCCCGGCATATGCAGATATGCTGCCGACTACGGCGGTAATGATCAAAACTTGGGAATCGGTGAGAGCTACAATGGGCATGGTCGGCCCAAAAATAGGGAACATACCATTAGCGAGCATATCGGTGGGCATCCCAACCTTCGATCACACCCCATGGGAAAGAGGGGGTTGTACTCACCTTAGACAGGCCTGCGAGGAGGGAGTGATGCTGCCATTCCCGGTGCTGCAAACCAAATTCTCATTATCCGCCAGACACATATTTCCTTATCTACAATTGAAATCCTTCGCGGCCACTCACCTGACAGACGTAAACTCCGAGTCACCACAAATTAATTCCCTGGAACAACTCTGCTTATCACACAGCATACCCAAGAAAATCATGTCCAAAATATACGCACTACTGACAACCCCGATCACACACGTACATGAGGACTTCAGAGAAGCTTGGCAGGCAGACATGGGATGCCTGCTCACAGACCAAGACTGGAAACTGGCATTTCAGGCTCATAAAGGGCATACAACATGCGCAACACACCTAGAGACAATGAGGAAAATTATGTATAGATGGTATATGGTCCCAGACAAACTAGCTAGAATTTACCCGGGAACCCCAGGGGAGTGCTGGAGGGGATGTGGAGACAGGGGGACAATGTACCATATATGGTGGACTTGCCCTACAATAACCACATACTGGGAAATGGTGGAGAAGGTAATATCCGACACGATAGGCCAGCCATACCACTTAACGCCAGAGCAAGGTATACTGTTCATGCATCTCACCCAATGGCACAAGCCTGAAAGACTACTGATATTCCAAGTGCTTATAGCAGCAGCAACGTTGATTGCCAAAAATTGGAAGCAATCACATGCACCCAGCAAACATGATCTAATAACGCAAATCACTATGAACTGGGACTATGAGAATATGGCCAACAAATACATTATAGCAAACCAAAAAGTCAAGGAGGCACAATCTAAGTGGGCTGCATACACGGAGAGACTAACACAAAGTCCCGGATCTCGGGACCCACATTGAGGTAAAAGGAACCTAAGGTTGCAGAGGTACCTGAGAGGCCAGATAAGGCCATGGTGCATATTTAGAGCCTAGACCACTATACAGAACGCTAGGCCACAGGAGGTTGACTGACAGTACTACCCTCCAAGGAACTCGGCCCGGAAGAGTGGGCAGAGTGGAACAGTTTACCCTTTATTAAATGCTACGTAGATGTAAGCACAGTTCACATCCCATTCCCCCCTCCCCTCTGTATTCAATCAACATTAATATACTACCCATCTTCCCAGACCAACTTTTTGTTTAGTATCCCCCCATGCCACGTTCAGAAGCAGAAACCAAGTAGATGAGGGCAAGGCCCTCGAGAGGGGAGAGGATTACACTCCAGCGGTTGTCCCTTGCACGACTTACCAAGTCCTCGAACACACCATATAGAATGTAGACAGTTGACAAATTGTAGTTGGTTGCTGGGGTAATACACTGCTGTACTACATTGAATACTTGGACCTAAAATACTGCGCAACAAATGATGGCACTGTAGTGTGATGTACTGTAACTAGCCGCACAATACACCTATTGTTCCAGAGGTGTTCAGTATGGCAAACAACGCAACATAAATGTATAAACAATGTTGTTTATGTCTCCCTCCCCCCCCCCTTCTTCTCTTCTGTACCCCCCATCATTTTGAACGTTGATTGCTGACAAAATAAAAATTGTCAAATTGAAAAAAAATAGATAACAATATAAGATGGGGTTTCTTCTTATTAAAAAAATAGATACCCTAGAGATAAAACAAAGAAGGACACATAATAGTGCAATATTGTCTGAATCTTCTATAGATTTCAGGGAAATATGTGAAAATAAACTCACAAAACAAGAGCCTATGGAATAAGGCTCAATCTTCCAGCGTTGTGGGATTAAGGTTCCCACTCCCTTCTTTATACTGCCAGGAGGTGATGAATAGTATGATGTCCTCTCACAGGTTAGTATAGGTAATATAAAGTGCTTTATTAGTAAAGTGCACAAGTAAAATATAAAAAATAAGACCTTACAGTTGTAGCCAGTCTTACAGAGATAGTCTCTAGTAGCAAAACGCGTTTCACCTCTTAATGAGGCTTCCTTAGTTGCTGTGAATTCTTGCTGTGGGTGTTCTTCATTTGTAGTATGAATTTCACGCCCTTTTCCCGGCTTAATTATTCAATCGCGGCATTTTTACTTCCGCGTTCCACAAGTGGAACGCATTGATTCAGTCATTTCCGGTTTTGGCATATGCGTTCCAGCAGTGGAACCCATGCGTTACAGGGGCTGTTTTATTTTATTTTATCTTTATATCCTTTGTTCTCTTATTATAAGAGAACAAGATTCACATAGAAACTCTAAGATGTCTTGCATTTCCATATGAGAACTGTCTCTCTCTATTGAACTTAATTGTATTTTAATATGCATCTATTTTTGTTTTTATTGTGTTTCCCTTCTTAATACCCACTTGATTGCTTAATGATAGTCATTTTTTATGGACTGATATTGAAGAATTAGACCAAGTAGGACGCAGAGCCATGCCTGTACACACGAAAACCGGAACTGTAACGCATGGGTTCCACTGCTGGAACGCATATGCCGAAACCGGAAATGACTGAATCAATGCGTTCCACTTGTGGAACGCGGAAGTAAAAATGCCGCGATTGAATAATTAAGCCGGGAAAAGGGCGCGAAATTCATACTACAAATGAAGAACACCCACAGCAAGAATTCACAGCAACTAAGGAAGCCTCATTAAGAGGTGAAACGCGTTTTGCTACTAGAGACTATCTCTGTAAGACTGCCTACAACTGTAAGGTCTTATTTTTTATATTTTACTTGTGCACTTTACTAATAAAGCACTTTATATTACCTATACTAACCTGTGAGAGGACATCATACTATTCATCACCTCCTGGCAGTATAAAGAAGGGAGTGGGAACCTTAATCCCACAACGCTGGAAGATTGAGCCTTATTCCATAGGCTCTTGTTTTGTGAGTTTATTTTCACATATTTCCCTGAAATCTATAGAAGATTCAGACAATATTGCACTATTATGTGTCCTTCTTTGTTTTATCTCTAGGATATCTATTTTAAATAAGAAGAAACCCCATCTTATATTGTTATCTATTTTAAACAAGAAGAAACTCCACCTTATATTGTATGTATATTTCGTTTATTGTGAGGGCGAAGGGTACTCACTAAGGTGTATGAGGATCTCTTGGTTTACTTTTATATATGTGTATTCCACTGGTTTTACTGTATCTCTTTATATTTTTGTATTGAAGCTTGACCATCTTCCGAGTATAAACCCGATTTACCTGGGTGCATTAGTATATCAATTACATCTTTTAAATAGTCAGCAGAAATAGATGAGAACAATTTGACATCAGTATTTATTAATTAGATAAGCTTGTAGCTAGAAACCTCCTGAGGTTTTTTCCTTATTTTAATATAGGCAGATCATTGGCCCTAGTCATTTCTTTGAGAAAATAACATATTTGAACAATATTATTAAATACTGGGTCCAAATATCTGCTCAGTTGGAGTATGAAAATACGAAAAAGTAAATCAGTGAATCCGTCCATCTTTGGAATCTTAGTTTTGGATAAAAAGTGTTCATCTAGACTTAGAGAAGTATCTGCCTTCAGATTATACAGTTGTCCATAGTAGTGTCAGGATTACAGTATGATCCAGCACATAGAATTGTGTAACTTAGAGGACTGATAGGTAACGTATACCGGACCTTAGAATGGCCGGACTAACGTACCAAAGAATAGTCAGGAATAGCCGAGGTCAAGGGATGCAGAAAGAGACACAATGATAAGGAAAAGCCAGGGGTCAGGGATGCCAGAAAACAGGGAAGTCAAAATCAATGCCAAAGTCAAACAACCAGAATCAATAACGCGCTCTCGGACAACCACAAGGGAAACCACGACAGGGCACTGAGCAAGAGGAGAACTGGACCCCAAAGGCAGTTACCAGGTTCCTATTTGCATGATTGCTGCTCAGCACTGCAACGGCCACCCAGGTTGTAGAGGGGGTGTCTGCCGTTGGAGACGTCCTTTTTCCCAGCGAGAGGCTATGCTGCAGAGTAGTCATGATATCCCATCCGCTGGATCAGTGTAGAGAGAGAAGCAGAGCTCTTAAAAGAGCTAGTGATTAAGCTGGAGCAGGTTACCTTTCAATAACAAGACGAGGCTACGTTTTGAAGGGTTAAGCAGAACTATTTTAATGACCACACAAGCAGTTTCTTTCATACAGATTTTCCAGCAAGGTTACCACCCACGTGGACCTTGTTGGATACTGAAGACATAAACACAACAGCCAATCATTTACAGGTTTACAGTTAAAACACACCCATTCATCACTGTACATTCCTCCCCTCTGCTTAGGATATAATTGAGTTAATTGTTATATCAGCTCAATTATCTCCAAGCGAAAAAATTTACTTTTTACATAATTTTTGTAACTTTAAAACTATACATACATACTTTAATAAAAGTAGCATTTTAGTAACCAGCATAATCAGGGTAACAACATATCCATAATTCAGCTGAATTGGACCAATGGTTCGGGAGTTAGCTCAAAGTCTGATGTGACCGATCGCACGCACATTTTCTTGTCCAAAGCAGTTCCGCAGATTCAGGCTGTGCGGTGGGTCTATTTTTTCCTTCGCATAAAGTACCATTTGCACAAACGGTTCCATTCGTGTGTACTGTCAATGAATGCGTCCTGTTCGTGAGTTTATGCTCCCGAAATAGCGCGCTGTTTGTATGATTCCAGCCAAACGCACGGAAGGTAGAAGTTTCAGCAGTGTTCGTGGAAAAGGTAGCCGATATTAGTTCCACGTGTTCGATGACCAAACACCGCTGAGTGCGTTCAACTAGGCAAAATAGGGGAGAGAAAAAAACATTACAAAGGACTGGGTTTTTACACTGGGTAAAAATTGGTTCGGAGGTAAGAGTTCGGAGGTAAAAGTACCCTAATAAAGTTCTACTAGTGCTAAAGGTACAGATGTAGTAGAAAAAAAACAATAAAGTGAAACACTGTAGTCTTACAGTCAGGCCCGGACTGGCCATCGGGCAAACCGGGCAAATGCCCGGTGGGCCGCGATGGCCACGGGCCGGGGAGATCCAGCCGGTCTATGCAGGGCCGGCGCTATCCGAGTGCCGGCCCCGCTGTGTTGCATGAAGGGCCGGTGGGGAGATCAAAGATCTCCCTCACCGGCCCACATGCAATCAAACGCGGCCGCCGGCGGGGGAGAGAGGGAGGGAGCCAGCTTGCCTGGAGAGAGGACCCGGCGGAGCTCTAACTTGCAGCTCCGCCGGGTTTCTCTCGCGAGATCTGTCCGTTGCCATGGCAACCGACCGGGTCTCGCGAGAGTGAACTCTAGCCCCAAGGGGCTAGAGTTCACTTACCACGAGGACCACCAGGGATGGATGTCAGCAGCCCCCCCTCCCCTCCAGGCTATAGGTAGGAAATTAAGGGGGGTATAATGTCTGTTGGTTTTTTTAAAACTTTTATTATTAAAAAAAACACATCAGTATTGGCATTTACCTGCCTCCCCCAACACATTAGTAATACTAATGATTTAACTACTGGAGGGGTTAAAATATATGTTTATTATTATCATTGTATGAGGGTGATGTGTGTTAGGGTATTATTTAGTGTACATCACCCTCATACAGCATCCTAACACACATCACCCTCATACATCACCCTCATACAGCATCCTAACACACACCACCCTCACACACACCACCCTCATACAGCATCCTAACACACACCACCCTCATACAGCATCCTAACACACACCACCCTCATACAGCATCCTAACACACACCACCCTCATACATCACCCTAACACACACCACCCTCATACAGCATCCTAACACACATCACCCTCATACAGCACCCTCATACAGCATCCTAACACACATCACCCTCATACAACACACACCACCCTCATGCAGCATCCTAACACACACCACCCTCATGCAGCATCCTAACACACATCACCCTCATACAGCACCCTAACACACACCACCCTCATACAGCACCCTAACACACACAGCGTCCTCACAAATCGCCCTAACACACACAGCGCCCTAACACACACAGCGCCCTAACACACACAGCGCCCTAACACACACAGCGCCCTAACACACACAGCGCCCTAACACACACAGCGCCCTAACACACACAGCGCCCTAACACACACAGCGCCCTAACACACACAGCGCCCTAACACACACAGCGCCCTAACACACACAGCGCCCTAACACACACAGCGCCCTAACACACACAGCGCCCTAACACACACAGCGCCCTAACACACACAGCGCCCTAACACACACAGCGCCCCAACACACACAGCGCCCCAACACACACAGCGCCCCAACACACACAGCGCCCCAACACACACAGCGCCCCAACACACACAGCGCCCCAACACACACAGCGCCCCAACACACACAGCGCCCTAACACACACAGCGCCCTAACACACACAGCGCCCTAACACACACAGCGCCCTAACACACACAGCGCCCTAACACACACAGCGCAGCACCCTCACACACACATAACCTTCACACAGCACCCTAACACACACACACACACACACACACCACCCTCACACTGCACACCTCACACACACAGCAGCCCTCAAACACGCTGCACCACTCACACACACTACACACCAAACATATGTATATATACTACAGAACCCCTCATACACATACTGCACCCCTAAACACATTAAATTCCAGACAAACCATAGATTCCTACCCAACTCTGGATATCTACAGATATACACACTAAATCTCTATATACACTCTGAATCCTCTATACACGCACACACACACACACACACACACACACACACACACACTCACTAGATCTCCTATACACACTCCTGAGTCCTTCAAACACACACTAGATCCCCTACACACAGACGCTGCACCACCTACACACACACTACATTTCTGACATACACACTCTGGATCCCCTATGCACACACTAGATTCCATGTAAGCAAACACATAGTGTCTCCATAAATGGGATACAGTGAGTATCCCAATTATGGAAACCCCTGAGACAAGTTTCAAGCAAACAATGCAAGCATGTTATTAAATTTGCTTGCACTGTGCAGAACAAATACAGGGCCTTTTTCTCATGCCCTGGAAGAGCATTGAACCAACATGCTCATTTTGACATGGGGCGTGCTTGTCATTGGGGATGACAAAACACACCCTATCTGGCCCCGCCCCTTTTTCAGTGGGCCGCTGTGAACAAAAAATGCCCGGGCTGAATTTTTTTCCCAGTCCGGCCCTGCTTACAGTGGATACATGTAATCTAATGTTGTCAAAACACGGTACTTCATGGTAAACCAATATACCACACTACGTTGTGTAGCAAAGCCACAGGTGGTCGATAATACTAGTGTGGTGATGTGTCTCAACGAAGTGTATAATTGGCTTAGTGTCAAATGCAGATATAGACCAATATAATTTACCCAGATTTAAAAGCCAGAGAGTAATTATAGCGGCAGAATCAGGTAAGAATTGACAGAAAATATCCTAAGCAAACAGGTTTAGTAATATGGTGTTAACTGATTAACTGCCTAAAAATCTGGTGGTAACAGGAAAAGAGTTATGAAAGAGAGAGAGGAATGTCTGTGCCTACAAGGGCAACAATATGAACATTAAAGTCTAGATAACTCACTGCCTGATAGACTCATCTGTTAAGATGACATCAGCTGTCGGGAGGTTCACAAGATTTGATTTTTTTAATCTCTATCCAGGGACAGACCTCCTTTCTCGTTTTATTATGGGATAAAAAAGAGTGTTGAGTTTCCACCAGCACAAAATGGTGCGCACTTAAATGTGTGATTAGAGGTCAGTTGATAAAATTAGATGCCCAAATGAGGAAAAACATAGATCCCTGGCTGTTACGCTACTAGGGGTGATTTGGGTTGGAACTCAACTGCAGCTTGTAAACTCCCTAATTACAATAGTGAAGAAATGGAGAATCCTTAAGTATCAATACTGTTGCTTTAAGAAAAGAGAGAATCACTGGTAACTTGATTCAACCGAAGTTTTAATAAGTGTTAAACTTACATGAATTGCATTTAGGCAATAATCCAATAAGAAGAAGTGCAAGTAATCAACACACAAAGTTCATTATTAATTATTTCTTCAGAGATGCATTAAGTAACAGTAGTTCATGAGAATAATCTTCAATAGGAACAATAATCAATTAGCAAAGGATATTTGCAAAGCAAGAACAGTTCATAGTGAATAAGCATGATGGGAGTTGTCCTTCATGAGATTAGTAACTTGAAGCACTGAATGTAATTGCAAAGCAAGAAACAGTTCATAGTGAATAAGCATGATGGGAGTTGTCCTTCATGAGATTAGTAACTTGTAGCAATGAAGATTTGAGTAAGCAAGCATTAGTTCATTAATAAATGATATTGTAGACAATAGCTGAAAGTAATACTTAAGGTTAATATGGGTAGTCCTCCAATAGTCCAGACATATGGTCCACTTGTAAAGTAGCAAAGTATCCGTTCTCCAGTAATCCTTTATGGCATGCAGCAATCCTTGCATTTGCTCAAAGGCTGGAAGGGCTTGTCTGAGCTTGTGGAGAGGTAAGTCTGGTGGAAGTAGTTCCCAGTAGCTGAGCCTGTGGAGCCCACAGAGGCAGCTCACACGTTAGCTCAAACAATCAATCACCAAGCCCCCTCCCTCTGGTCCATTCTCCCTAAATACTGTCAGAGCTGTGTCAGAGGGGGGCGGGGTCAGGCTCCTCACAGCTGAGTGCCGAACCCAGAAGTGTTACTCCATGACACTGGCAGAGCTCTACATCGAACTAGTGGAATTGAGCAATGCTAATAAGATCTCACCATCCAAGGATATAAGTGGAAAAATAAAGGAAGTAGAATCTAAAATTAACAATCAGTTGCTAAATAAAGCAAATAGAAATCTTCAAACTTTAAGAACAACATATTACTATAAAGGTAATAATTTAGACAAATTACTATCTAATAAAGTTAAAGTAAGACGAGCAAATAAAATTATTACCAAAATTATCAGGGATCAAGAGAAGCTTCTGTCTCCTAAAGCTATAGAACAGGCTTTTAGAGAATATTACCAGAAGTTATATAACCTTCCCACACAAAGCACTAATAAACGAATTGAGGAATATCTCTACAGTAAACAATTTCCCACTTTGAAATCGGATCAACTGATCCAATTAAATAGACCAAACACAGAATCTGAAGTAGACGAAACTACCGTATATACTCGAGTATAAGCCGAGTTTTTCAGCCCATTTTTTGGGCTGAAAAACCCCAACTCGGCTTATACTCGAGTCAAGGTCTGTATTATGGCAATTTGCATTGCCATAATACAGACCGGGGGAGAGGGGGGCTGGCAGAGCTGTAACTTACCTGTTCTGCAGCTCCTGTCAGCTCTCTCCTCCTCTGAGCCGTCCGGTCAGCACCTCGGTCAGCTCCCAGTGTAAGTCTCGCGAGAGCCGCGGCTCTCGCGAGACTTACAGTGTAAGCTGACAGAAGAGCAGAACGGACGGCGCAGAGGAGGAGAGAGCTGACAGGAGCTGCAGAACAGGTAAGTTACAGCTCTGCCAGCCCCCCTCTCCCCCCCACTGAACTGCCACTGGACCACCAGGGAAGGAGAGCCCCCCTCCCTGCCATATATCAAGCAGGGAGGGGGGACGAAAAAAAAAATATATAAATAAAATAAGAAGAAATAATAAAAAAATAATAAGAATAAAAAAAAAATTAATAATAACAAAAAAAAGGGGTATAAGGACCACTATGGGAGGGGGGGGGTATAAAGACCACTATGGGAGGGGGGGGTATAAGGACCACTATGGGAGGGTGGGGGTGGGTTAAGGACCACTATGGGAGGGAGGGGGGGATAAGGACCACTATTGGAGGGAGGGGGGTATAAGGACCACTATGGGAGGGAGGGGGGTATAAGGACCACTATGGGAGGGAGGGGGTGGGATAAGGACCACTATGGGAGGGAGGGGGTGGGATAAGGACCACTATGGGAGGGAGGGGGGGTATAAGGACCACTATGGGAGGGAGGGGGGTATATGGACCACTATGGGAGGGATGGGGGGGGATAAGGAACACTATGGGAGGGAGAAGGGGGATAAGGACCACTATGAGAGGGAGGGGGTGGGATAAGGACCACTATGGGAGGGGAGGGGGAAGTAAGGACCACTAGGGGAGGGGAGGGTAAGGACCACTAGGGGAGGGGTGAGTCAGGACCACTGGGGGGGTGAAGGAACACGGGGGTGGGGAGGTAAGGACCACTGAGGGAGGAGGAGGGGAAGTCAGGACATATGGGGGGGGAGGGGGCGGCAAAATTTTTTTTGCCTACGGCGGCAAATATCCTTGCACCGGCCCTGCACACACTGCATTCACACACTGCATTCATACACACACACACTGCATTCATGCACACACACACTGCATTCATGCACACACACACTGCACTCATACACACGCTGCACTCATACACACACGCTGCACTCATACACACACACATACGCACACACTGCATTCATTATACACACACTGTAAATAAATATTCAATTAATATATATTTTTTAGGATCTAATTTTATTTAGAAATGTACCAGTAGCTGCTGCATTTCCCACCCTAGTCTTATACTCGAGTCAATAAGTTTTCCCAGTTTTTTGGGATAAAATTAGGGGCCTCGGCTTATATTCGGGTCGGCTTATACTCGAGTATATACGGTATAAACAAATTAAAAAGAAATAAGACTCCCTGGCCCAGACGGTTTTATTGACTTGTTGTAAAAAGCTTTTAAGCTTTTTTTTTTTTTTTTAATTCTTTATTTGTCATGACACAACAAATTGTACAGAGAGAACAGTGTCACATGGCATTGGTTTGCAACTTTGACAAGGTATAGCAGGGTTACAATGTCTCAAACACCTAACCAGTTGTAGGGTTTCCACTATCTCCCTGCATCTCCGTTCCCTCTGGTATGCCTTACGGCTCCCTGAGGAGATCTATGGTACTTGATCCTAGGCCGTAGCAACCCTTGTGTTGTCTGGATGAGATCGTGTCTAGGGTTTGTCCTGTCTGTGGAATGCCCCCTGTGTTGCGGCTGTTTGGGCCGCTGTTGTCTATCCCTGGATGAGGATATGCCTCTCGTGTCTGTTCTCATGTATGCGGTATGTTGGTCATCTATCTTTATGTCTAAGTCAGAAGATAAAGAAAGAAGGAAGAAGCGAGAGAGAAGGTCAGGAGGGGAGGGGGAGGGGAAGGAGAAGGGGGGGGAGCCCAGTCACCAAAATCGCTGGGTCACCATCAAGATCTGGCTGTACGTCAGTTTCCCAGGGTAGAGTTTTCCCAGGGTTCCCAAATTTTTTGGAAGGACTTGGAGGTACCCCTGAATCGAGCTGTCAGATCATCCATCAAGTGGACCTCTTTTACTCTGTTAATGACCCCTGCAATGGGAGGTGTGCCTGGTTTAAGCCAGTCGGAGGCTACCGCCCGCCTGGCCGCTAGAGTTATCTTGTGGAGTAGCTTTTGCTCTTGCCTAGTCCAGCCCTCGAGAGTCCTACTTAAGAGGAAAAGTCATGGGTCGAGGTCCGGGGGTCTACCAAAAACCTGCGCCAGGAGAGCCTGTATTTGTTTCCAGAAAGCGACCATCTGTGGGCATTCCCACCACATGTGGACATACGTCCCTCTCTGGCCGCATCCCCTCCAGCACACGTCCGTAGGGGTCTTGTGCATTTGGTGTAGTTTAACTGGCGTGGTATACCAGCGCAGCATTGTTTTGATAGATTGTTCTTGGAGGGAAACACACACTGACGAGGTGTGGTTCGCCTCCCAAATCTCTTGCCACTCTATGCCTTCCAGCGTGTCTCCTAGGTCCCTTTCCCATTGATCCGTATAGGCTAGTTTGCCCCAGTCCCTTGCTTCCGAACAGAGGTGAGCGTACATACGCGCTATCATGCCTCTGGGTATGATCTCTTGGAGGCAGATGCGTTCATAGAACGTCATCTGTTTCCGAGCTGCCACCTTTATGTGTGTCTGGTTCGCGAAGTCCCTGATCTGAATGTATCTAAAAAAATCAGCGGGGGTGAGATGGCCCTGCTGTCTTAGGGCATCGAAGGGGACGACCTCTGTTCCCTCATATAGGTGGCAGATGCGTTGTAAGCCTATTCCTTCTAGGTTTTTAAAATCTCTCGCCGTCATCCCTGGGACGAAGGCTTTGTTGCGTAGGTATGGCATAAGCGGGGAAGGGTCCGATGTCAGCTGATATTTAAGCTTGGAGGTGTCCCATACTTGGAGGGAGTTAATGATAGACGGGCATGTGGCCCTAATCTCTGTTCTAAATTCCTTTGGGACCCACATGAGAAGCTGTGGGATATCCGCGCCCGTCATAAGGGATTCTATGTCAGCCCATTTGCGCTCCCCTGGTGGGGAGTGCCACATTGCCACCTGTGATAATTGTGCCGCCATGTAAAAGAAATATATGTGCGGGAGGCCCAGACCCCCCCTCGTGCGTGGCCTATATAATATGAATCTGGAAATTCTAGGTCGTTTATTCTGCCATATGAAGGCTCCGATCGCCCTCTGCAGAGGTTGCAGGGAGGCCCTGGTAACGCGAATAGGAAGCGCCTGGAACAGAAATAATATTTTGGGCAGAATATTCATTTTAACGTCGTGTATACGCCCCATCCACGAAATTGGCCTGTCCACCCACGTCTCCATCTCCTTTACCAGCTGTTTTAGTAGTGGCGTATAGTTTCGGTCATAGAGGTGGTCTGGTTTGGCTGTTAGGCGGATGCCCAAATATTTGAGTGCCTGTTGCTCTATATTTATGTGGTAAGTATCCCGTATCATGGCTGTGGTTCCTGTCGGTACCCCTATGGGAGGGCGCCCGATTTCGCCATATTCGCCTTATACCCGGAAATGGCCCCAAAAGTGCCCAGCACCCCTTGTAGGGCCCTCATGGATCGCACCGGGTCGGTCATAGCCAAGAGCACATCATCCGCATAAGCCGAGACCAGGAACTCCCGGCCTCCCACCCTTACGCCCGTGATGCCAGGATGCCTCCGTAGTGCCTGCAGCAAGGGTTCTAACGATAGTACGAACAATAGAGGGGAGAGGGGGCAACCCTGCCTCGTGCCGTTGGACAGTTGGAACGGTCGGAGAGGGGCCCCCGAGATTTGCACCTGTGCCCTGACATTGGTGTACATTGCGGTTAGTAAGGTCATGAACTGGTCCGGGAAGCCCAGATGGGTTAGCAGAGTGAACAGGTACGGCCACACCACCCGATCGAAAGCCTTTTCTGCGTCAAGTGACACGAAAAGCGTTGGGGTTCTCGTGGCCACCTGTCTCCATATCAGGTCGATGTTCCTGCGGGTGTTTTCAAAGAGCTGTCTGTTTGGTATAAAGCCGACCTGATCTGCGTCTACCAGCGACGCAAGGAATGGGTTAAGGCGCTCAGCCTGAATTTTTGCTAGGATCTTCATATCATGGTTTATGAGCGAAATGGGCCTGTAACTCTCCGGGGCCAAAGGATCTTTATCTGGTTTTGGCAGTAATACGATGGTGGCGAGGGACATGTCCGGGTTGGGAGCGCCGCCTGCTTGGAAACTCTGGAATACTGTTGCTAAGTGGGGGACTAGTTCCTCTCGGAACGTTTTGTAGTAACTACCGTCGAACCCGTCGGGTCCTGGGGCTTTATTCCCTTTCAGTAGCGTTATTGCACGGTCAATTTCGTCCGGTGCGATCTCCGCTGCCAAGGTGTCCACCGCCTCTTGAGACAGCTTAGGGAGGCCAAGATCTCGGACAAATCGTAGGGTTGCCTCGTCTGTCTGCGACAATCGTGGGTTGGCGTTTGGGGAGTGGTTATAAAGAGATTTATAATAATCTGTAAACACCTCCTCTATATCTCTAGGTAGTGTTTTGACCGTCTTATCTGTATGTCGGATGGAAGTTATGTGGCCTCGTTTCACCCTAGGTCGGAGGACATGTGCCAATAAGGTGTCCATTTTATTTGCCCGCTCGTAAAAGTTTCGTTTGGTCCAGGTCATGGCCCTCACCGTATCGTCCACTAACAAGGTGCGTATGGCATGGCGGGTTGCCTCAACTGGTCTATACGTGTCCCCGTTTGGCTGGTCTTTATGTTTTTGTTCTAATGTTCGCAAGTCTGTCAAGAGTTCCTGTAGTTTTGGGGCTTTCACTTTCTTTTTAGCAGTCGCTATCTTAATGAGTGATCCTCGTATTACCGTTTTGTGGGCCGCCCACAGGATTTCCGGGCGCATGTCCGGCGTATCATTGGAGTCGAAAAACTCCAGAATGTCCGTACGGATCTGTTCAACAGTCTCTGGGTCCTTGAGGAGGGATGAGCTTAGCCTCCACGACCATGGAGGGGCCGCGCACAAGTTCCCCAGCGTAACGTGGACGTCCGCGTGGTCCGACCACGAAATGGACCCTATCTCTGACCCTGTGACCCGTGCGAGCGAGCGCCCATTGACCAAGAACATGTCGATTCTAGAATATGTACCGTGAGGCGTCGAGTAAAAAGTGAAGTCCCTCGTGCTTGGATGATGTGCTCTCCAGATATCCACCAACCCGGTGTCCACGAGAAACTTGTGGAGCTGCCTATCCTGTCCCCCCCTGCCCCTGGTCCCTGAACCCCCACTGTGTGCGCTTCTATCTATCGCCTGATTCGGCGCTGCGTTCAGGTCTCCTCCCAGGATGGTGAGCCCATTGTTTAGTGTGCTAAGTTTGGCTGTTAAGTCGTCCCAGAACCCTTGGTCCGGGTGGGTGGGGGCATAAACATTAATGAGGTGTATCTTGTGTGAAAGAAGTGTGCCAGAAACTATTATCAACCTCCCATTCGGATCCGCCGTGGTGGAGTCTATTTTTAAGGGGCAGCTGTTGCGGATTAATACCGCAACCCCGTTATGCTTTGTGTGTTTGCGTGCTTCATAGGAAACCCGAAATGTGTGATCCTTTAATTGAAATTTTGCTTGCTTCGGCAAATGCGTTTCCTGTATAAAAGCAATGTCGGACTTCATTCTCTTCAGTTCCCGGAAGAGAAGCCGCCTCTTGGTCGGCGTGTTAAGCCCTTTTACATTTAAAGATGAGATCTTCAGAGCCATTCTAGTAGGTTATAGGTTGTGCCCGCCTGCACGCCCACCTCCGTCCTCCTCTGGGCCCCGCCCCCGGGCCCCCCGCCCCAGGATGAAAAGGGAATGGACAACAGGGTTAGGGTAAGAGAGAAGGTAAAGGTCAGAAAAGAAAATAAGAATATGAACAATAGAGAACCACGGGCGCGCACGCGCGGTGCTCGGTTGTCTTTGTCTGGTCTTATCCGTCGCCAGACTGGTGTGGGGTTCACAATTCCCCATCTTGTCAGCGCTCCGCGCTAAAGAGAGATGTGGATGCATGAGCCGCCAACCATGTAGCGCTGTCTTGCTATTGGTTGAGATTGCATATGTGTGCCATGTGTTCTACTCCTTTGTGTAACATGTCATAGGTATCCGGTTTGTACATAGGTCTCAGGTAACAGATATGCCGCATTGCAGGGCTAGTAGCGGCCAAGGATCCCCGAATAGGGAGGGAGTTTGTCAGTGCCCCTAGTATTATGGGTGAGTGATAACGCTCTTCCCCCCTACCCTCAATTACCCCCCTCCCCCGCTCCGAAGTGAGCTCTCGAGCCCCCAAAGCTTCCCCACCCCCTCTCCAGGTGCCCCCCCGCCTCTCCCTTCGCTGGGACTGCTCCAGCCTGGTGCCCCCCCAGCCTTCCTCATAGGGCCCCTCGCCTCCGACCTTTACCCCCCCTGCCATTCCCTCCAGCCAGAGTAGGGCAAGTAACCCACCCAGTCCCATACCCTGTTGTCCCGCCACCCTTGGCACCACACCCCCGGCCGATGCCCCAGGGAGCGGGCGCGGAGAGGGCCCCGCAGGTCACCGACCCATTCGGGGGGAGCCCCGTCTGTCACGTTTACATAGAGTTTGAAGGAGCTCAACTGCAGATTTCTGATTAATTAGATGTGAATGTGAGGAGTTGAGAAAATAAAGAGATGACAGTTCACCAGGAAGTTTAACTGATACTGTGTCTTTAATAATTTTGATTGAATAAACACAGGTACTATATGTTTAAATGGTTCAAGTTGCTGAGTGGATTCTTAGATTAATTTATACAATTGAATTGAAGCAATAATATGAAGGAAGCAATGTAGCTTTAACTTGCAGAGATTCGTTTTAGCTTAATTGATAGAAAACATCTCATATGGTGGTAGAAAGGTGAATAATTAGGAATTACTCCTATAACGATAGGAGGATGTGTGAGCAGGCTGAGCTTGAGCTCAGTAGTCAGGGAAAGTTCGTATAATACAGCGAGGTAACTTAGCTTCCAGAGGAGTTGAAGTTGGTTCCAGAGTGCCTTCCGGAGAGGTTCCGTGGAGAGAGGTCGAGAGGAGTCAAGTGCTAGCCGTGGTCGAGGAAGGAGAAGGAGGTTAGTCGTTTACGAGTCCGGTTCGGTACACAGGTAAGGTTGAAGAGAAAAGTTGCAGCCGGTATAATTCGGCGGTACGCTGTTCATTAATCCAGCGTCTGTTGCCTGGCGCCGTCGCATTATGTAGCGCAATGAGACCGCGTCAGAGGGGTGTGTGGCTACAGTCCGTCAACCCGGAAGAGACAGGCAGTGCAAGTAACGGCCATGACACCGTCCCACTCCCAGCAGGCATCATATGGCGAAGTGTCAGATAAAGCCGGGGGGGCGCGCTTTTGCTTTGTGCGCATGCCCTTCATCGTCCGCAAACAACAAAAGACAGGCACACAGTGTTGTATTCCTGCCGGCGGTGCGTTAGAGCTAGTTTCTGCATCCCTATGGAGGTTTTACTTATAGCCGTGAAAAGGAATCTTCACCTTAAAAACACTAAATCGGGGGGCGTGGCCTGGACACCAACCAAGATGGACGCTTAGGCACCGTGCTCCGCCGCACCCGTACCTGTTTCCAGCGATCCCGCATCAGCCAGCACGACAAATGGGTCGTAACCGCCGCTCCGATCACCCGCAAGCCCAGAGGGACCCTCAGTCAGGCTCGCAGCAAGGTACGATGGACGGCTTTCTGCAGCCGCCACGTGGCAATGGCGGCGGGGATGAAAGCCCGGCCCCGGCCGCACACCAATCAGCCCTAGCCACGGGAGGAGAATCCACGGCCATAGACAGGATTGAGGGGGAACTGAGGCGCATAGCAGCAGCTATGGCTACCAAAGCTGATCTCCTCACCCTAACCACCACCATACAGGATGCACTGAGGGCAGAAATAGCGGGCCTCCGTACAGAGGTAACAGCCCATGCGGGCAGCATCCAGGCCCTAGAACAGGCGGCAGAAAATAACTCCACCAGGATCAACGCGACAGACGTCGCCATAGCCAGGCAAGGGGACGTGATCCTACACATGCGCAGGAATCTGGAGGACCTCGATAACAGAGGCCGCAGATGCAACATAAGAATAAGGGGGATCCCTGAAGCAGGTGAAGGAGAGAAAGCTGAAGAGGTATTAACAAACTTATTCCGCTCTATCTTGCACACTGATACCCCGCCAGCGTTTGAATTTGAAAGGGCACATAGGGCCCTACGCCCACGCTCCGCTGAGGAGGGCCCAAGAGATATGATCTGTTGCCTACACTCGTTCCCGATTAAAGACGCGATAATGAGAAAAGCCCGGGAACGCCCAACATGGCCCTTCCAGGACACTCATCCCTGTACAATGATCTCTCTCCTTACACGCTGGAAGCCCGGAGAGCACTCAAACCAATAACCAATGCGCTACGTGAACGCAATATTAAATACAAATGGGGATTTCCTTTTGCCCTGATGGCCAGACATCAAGATAAATGGCTGATGGCCAGCTGGCCGGATGACATCCCACGACTCCTTGACGCCCTGAACATACCGCATATCCAGTTTACGGACTGGGTTCTGGACGCTTCCAGACCGGTCCCAAGGATACAAAGAGCAGCCCGCAGACGAGGGGGGCAATCACCGCCGGGACCTTTGCAACGGAGACGCCCGGGGAGAGGTGAACAGGCTGAGTGAATACAGTACACCACACACCAAGCGGATGATCGGCCCATGGCAGCACCTGGAAAGGTAACTCACCACCCCTGAACTACATATGGGCCCCCCACCACACAACAGTACTTGGTAAACAAGGGGAGTCACACGACACTACCTAGCAACCCTCATGGGGACAGCAGCCATTTCATCATCTACCACCCCCCACGCACGTACACATAGCAATCATACTGTTGGCTTTGGGAGGGGGGTTAATGGGGGAGGGGAGGGAAATACAAGTGCGCCAAGAGTTGGGACTCTGAGGTTGGGATTGAAGGAGATCTGGCTGCCAACATGAGACCTCAGTGGCGCGACACTCCGATGGGGAGCCCCGCGGGGCGGCATTGTTCACACTCGGGGATATCTGCAGGAGCCCCTTATTAGGGGAGCTGGCCAATGGGACTCTGGAGGGCCTCCAATCTGCCTCTATGTGGCTGCCTACACCCCTCCTGCATTCCTTTGGGTGGTGTGGGTTTGGGGGGGCGGGGGGTCGCACCGGGTCACTGGGCCAATGCACACTTGGAAGAACTAGGCTATCCAGCCAATGCTAACCCACCGGACCACCAAAAGACGTAACCATGGCGCCACCTTGTGCACTACCACTTATGTTATTAATAGCCCTTACGCCCGAATCCCAAAGGACGTATGCCCCTGAAACATGAGAAAGGGTCACGGACACTTTTCACAATGCATGCTATATAATGTTGAGCATCCATGCAGGGATGGTGGGCAGAATAAAGGCAATCAATAGTAAGGGCACACGCTGTAGCATGAGGAAAAAGTACCACTAGGACTCGCACACGTGAACAGCCATAACCGACAGACAGGGTCAGGTAGAGCAAGAGAAAGTAGCAAGGAATCAGTGACTGACACAAAGCGAAAGAATGGGGGGGAAGGGGGGGGGAGGAGGGAAGCCTAACAGGGGACATTCCCACACTAACTGGCAGAGACACCACCCGGGACGTACACGACTGCATCGGACCGCAGGGGAGGACGGAGTCCTTTGGTAGACGAGACTTAGACAACTACAGGACGATAGGGAACAGAACGCAATGCTGACGCTTAAGGTGACCTCAGAAGGGTTATGACTGCTACACACTCACTGCAACCCGAGACTCAATAAGGTGACGCATGGGAAAGAGGGGGACAACGCACGTAGTGAAGGACTGATGACAACCCCTATAGCACACATGTGATTAATGCTGCACTGCCCCGCAACAGCACGAGAACTGAGGGGGGCCCGTGAGGGGGATCAGGGCGCAGGCCAAGGGAAATCCACTGGCACACGCCAGACAACCATGGAGCCGAGATAGACGCAATCACAGGTGTTCTGTATTACAAAAAATGTACCCTATGTTGTTGTTTTATTGTTAATTATGGCTTTGGCCAAATGTTTGAGATGGATCTTTTATTTCATGTTAGAATGTTAGCTACCACGGGTAGCGGCGGATACGAGCTCTCTGAACAAGACACACACTCTTTCCAACTTGGACAAGTGCGGACCACTCACCTCACACCACACTCGTGCTTACACATATACGGCGGCATCCTACGGGCTTTGCCCTACTGGTCTGGTTACTGGGGCAAACCCACGGGGCTACTGTCCGTAGCACGAGCCACCTCTTCATCAGAGGCTGACAGACCGAGATATCTCCTATCCCGGTCACAGTACCCGCCTAGTCGGGCAACTGTTCAATCTCCTTCTCTTCTCTCTCTCCCTATCCTTCCTCGCCACCCTATTACCCACTGTACCCTCTCTCATACCCCTCCCATCCCAGCCCTACTACTGCCCTCTTACCTGGGGGGACGCGACGGGGGTCCGGACACCTGAAACGGGCTGACCACAACGGGGGTGGGCACCGAGCGATGGCCAACGGCAATGTACCCAATGACACGAGGGCGTATCGCCCTGCTCCCCTGACTGTCCTCACCCTTAACTGTCGGGGCCTGAACGCGCCCGAACGGAGAACCCACATATTACGAGACATGAAGAAGAGACGCGTCTCGATCGCGCTATTGCAAGAAACACACTTCAAAAAGAACGCCGCACCTACACTCCGGAGCCGACATTACCCGATTAACCATTTCTGCAACCACCCTATGACCAAAAGGGCGGGCGTGGCCATCCTGATCGCTGGAGATCTGGAATTCACGCTGCTAGACAGCCTACATGATGACCAGGGACGCTTCCTGTTCCTGAAAGGGACCATTGCGGGGATGCTTTACACGCTCGCTACCGTTTACACACCCAATAAGAGACAAGCCCAATTTCTCAGGACGACACTGGCCAAACTCGGAGAATTCTCCGAGGGCACGCTAATCCTAGGGGGAGACCTTAACACCACCTTAAACCCCATCGTAGATTCATCAACGGGCCATAGCAGCATCACTCAACTTCATATACGCTCCATACACCGGACCCTGGGAGACATGGATCTTGTGGACTGTTGGAGGACTCTTCACCCCACCACAAGGGATTACACCTACTACTCCTCGCTACATAATAGATACTCGCGTATCGACTACATCTTCATAAGACAAGCGGGACTAACGCGCCTCCTCTCCGCCAAAATCGACCCGGCAACGTGGTCAGATCATGGTCCCGTGACCATTGAACTCGAATCGCCACTCTTCCGACCTGGCACTTGGACATGGAGACTCAACGAGGCCCTCCTTCTGGATCATGGGGTGCGCGGGCAAATATCGGAAGAACTGATACGATACTTCCAGGAAAACGACACGCCAGGAACCTCTCCGGTCTCTATATGGGAGGCCCACAAATGTGTTATCAGGGGCGTCCTCATTCGGATGGCATCTAAAAGGAAAAGGGAAACCACTCGAGAAATGGCAGACCTCTACAAATCGATTACGAAGCTAGAGCAGCAACACAAGAGGACCCAGCTTATGGAAACATACGGGGAACTAATGCAGGCAAGACGCCAACTGAGGGACCTCCTTACAAAACGCCACCTACGCTCCCTGCAACAATCGAAGGGCTTCTTCTACACCCATGCCAACAAAGGTGGCAAATACTTGGCACGGCTCCTGAAAGGCAATACGCACCGCACGCAGGTTCGCACCCTGCGACTCCCCTCGGGCGCCACGACGGCATTCCCGGACCAAATCGCTGAAGAATTCCGACGCTACTACCAATCGCTGTACAACCTACAGGACCGGGACGGAGAAATGGACGGGATACCCGAACATGGCAGTACCCAGGACTACTTAAGGGAGGCCGTGACGAAAACCTTACATCCAGACGTTGCAGGAGACTTGGACGCTGCAGTCACGCCGGAAGACATCCAGGCAGCCCTGAAATCCACCAAAACGGGAAAAGCACCAGGCCCCGATGGCCTACCCTCCGGGTATTATAAGACCTTCTCGCCGATCCTGCTGCCCTGGCTGACTAAAGCCATCAATGCTGTGGCGGAGGGGGAAAATTTCGGAAAAGAATCTTTAGCAGCAATAATAACGGTACTGCCAAAACCTGGGAAAGACCTGACGGCTTGCGGCAGCTACCGCCCGATTTCATTGCTAAACGTGGACACCAAGTTGTTCACGAAGGTTTTAGCAACCAGACTCCAAAGGGTCCTCCCATCGCTGGTACACGCAGACCAGACGGGGTTTATACCCGGCCGGGAGGCACGTGACAGTACCCTGAGGTTGTTCGCAATCCAGCGCAGGGCGAGAGCGATGCGAAAACCACTCCTATTGCTTTCCACGGACGCCGAAAAGGCCTTTGACCGGGTGAAATGGCCCTACATGCTCGCCACCTTAGGCCACTTGGGAATGGGGCCCAAACTCCTCACCTGGATACGCGCACTATACCATGAACCAAGGGCAGCGGTGAGAGTAAACGGAGCGCTCACAGCACAGTTTAAGATCTCCAACGGCACGAGACAGGGCTGCCCACTCTCACCGTTACTGTTTGCCCTCTCCCTGGAACCGTTACTACAGACGATCAGACAACACCCAGACATTCAGGGCCTCTCCTGGCGGGGCACAGAACATAAGGTGGCCGCATACGCGGACGACCTTATGTTTTTTGTAACTAACCCCAGAATCACGATGCCCAACATCATGGCAGTGACGGAATACTTCGGCAAATTGGCAGGTTTCAAGCTTAACCTTTCCAAATGTGAAGTACTTAACGTCAACCTACCGGAGGAGGAATACTCAGCTCTAGCATCTCTGTTTCCCTTCAGGTGGTGCTCCGGTAGGATGAAATACCTCGGGGTGTGGATAACGAGAGACCCGAACGACCTGTACTCACAAAATTTTACGGCGCTACTGGAAACTATAATGGCGGACCTAAATAAATGGGCATACCCACATGTATCTTGGCATGGGCGGATCGCAGTCTTGAAAATTAACATCCTACCAAGACTCCTATATCCGTTCCAGACGATCCCATTAGCAATACCCCCATCATTCTTTGCCAAGCTAAAATCAGCGGTCATCCACTACATATGGAGAGGCGAACGCTCGAGACTTCGTCATGACATTCTATGCTTGCCGCGACACAGAGGAGGCTTGGCACTACCCGATTTTAAAAGGTACCATCAGGCCACTGTCCTTCAATGCATCCTAGACCTACACGCAGACCCACAAAGGCGCAAACAATGGGTTAATCTGGCACAAGAGGAACGGGGGGCACATCTACAGGCTGCGGTTTGGGGGACACAGGTGAACGCAAACCTGGACCGGGAAAAGGAAGATATCGTAGCACAAACGCTCACCAACTGGAGACGCATGAGGGAACAAGTACACATTTCACCCACGCCAAGCCCCATGATGTCCATCACCTACAACGACGCAATAGGGGGGGGGGGCTCACATCGACGTCCCTCCCTTTCGGAGGAGGCTGCGAATATGTCCCAATCATGAAGATACTACAGGACGGCAACATAAAGGCACTGGACACCCTCCTAGGGGATACTCCCTGGAACCAGCTCATAGCATTCAGGTACATGCAAGTGACACACTTCTACAAACGCATGCGTAATAGAGAACGCCTACACCGCACCCTGACGTGGTTTGAAGCATTGTGCGAAAAAGGCAAACCCGTGGGAAAAGCAATCTCCATATTTTATCAACACCTCTTAGTTGGACACCTTATGGAAAACAACACCTTCCGCAGACAATGGGAAATCATGCTCAACACTACCTTCACACCCACACAGTGGGAGAACGCCTTGACCTGGCAACACAAGAGCACCATCAGCTCACTATACCAGGAAACAAACTACAAGATCATCGCGTCCTGGTACCGAACACCGGCGCTCCTCCACAGGATCTTCCCGCCAACCCCTCCAACTTGTTGGAGGTGCCAAGAGGAAAGGGGCACGTTGATCCATATTTGGTGGGAGTGCAGCGCTCTTGCTCCCTACTGGGAGTTAATACGACAAAACATAATTGACGTCCTGGAAGAGATACCCGAGTGGAACGCGGCCCTAGCTCTACTGCATATTTCACAAATGCCGATAGCACGGTATAAAAAATCGATCTTACGCCACCTACTCAACGCTGCCAGGGCTCTGATCCCTATATATTGGAAAAAAACAGAGACCCCCGGTGTGGAGGAATGGATACGCAGAGTGGAGGACATTCAGGGGGCAGAGGCGATGCAGGCATCTCTACTAGGCAGAGGGGACAGACACGCAGAGCTGTGGCGCCCTTGGTTCGCATATGTGTCCAGAATTCGATAGGGTGGCACGGGGGGGGGCCCGGACCCTCGGGGCGGACCCCACGTCTCAATTCATAGTTCAATACCCGCAACCTTACCCTTTTCCCTCTCCCTTCTTCTAGGTCACGACTCTTGTGACTATAATACACTCACCTTCCATACCATATACAAGCACCTACATTTGATTTTACTGAAAACAAGCCACGATCACACGACCAGAAGAAAAACAAACAAGACACACTACCACTGTAAATGCTACCCATGGACACACATTCAGATACGGCAGAATTGAGAGCAGACATACGGCACAATGACGGAGAGGGCAGCTTGGACAGGGTGCACATGAAACCCTACCAGACCTAATATACCGGGACATGAGAGCAGCGAATACATAGGCAACTGACATGACGCAGGACCACTACGTACATATCACGTGCGAGGCCACCCGTCATAGGTCCTCATACAGAACGTGGACACCCATAAGCGACAGGGAGAGCTCGTAGACGCTGTCTACTACAAACGAATTACATAATACATATGACGTTGGGACAAAAATAAAAGTTGACCCACAACACTGCTAATATGCTTACAGAGGGCCATAAGGCGTAAACATGTCCTGAAATTATGTTTGTTACTACTGAAGGCCTGCGAGCCTAACCTCCCCGTTCTACTCCCCTTACATGTCTTGAAACGACGTTTGTCATTACCAAAGGCCTGCGAGCCTAACCCTCCTGTTATATTTTCCTTAGTTGTATTATTCCAAAAAGAAAAAAAAAAAAAAAAAAAAAGAGGGAAAATGAAACAAATCGCAACAAAATAATGGAGCTCTGCTACTTGGAATGATGATTTATGATTCAAACTGTCCGATACCACATTTGTA
Source organism: Pelobates fuscus (assembly GCF_036172605.1). Lineage (NCBI taxonomy): Eukaryota > Metazoa > Chordata > Amphibia > Anura > Pelobatidae > Pelobates > Pelobates fuscus. Next base: position 236,678,303 of record NC_086320.1, read on the forward strand.
TGTCAATTGTTTTTCATGACGGCCTGCGAGCCGACTTGTTATCTTAACGGTAACGGTGAGAGTGGGCAGCCCGTTTTTTCTGAAGCAATGACAGCATTTGTTTAGGGAGACAGTTAAACGCAAGACGAGAATGCTGGCTCTCTTTTCTTTTCTTATAATTCTAGTATATGATGCCCATGAATCAACCAGATTTTGTAAACGACCTCTAGCTGTACCATATTGCATGTTTGCTAAAACGGACATAATATTGTTATGCCTGTACTTCAAAATAAAACTACCCCTATTTAGCTAGCTTATATACATGTAAACGCCAGACACGCAGGGTCAGTCTACTTAATACCTTTATCATATGCTATATTTTACTAAAGCAATGAAAATTTTGGCTGAAGAGGCCCGCTTACCTTGAGAAGCCAGGTTCTCTCTATTTTAATTTTAGTGTCTAATACTTAAACATTATTTAGATTGTGTGATCGTTGACCTTTAGCGGTATTATGTTTTCATTCACCTGTTGCTAACGTAACTCTGTTAAGCTTTCACTTAAAAATGTAAAATGCGCAATTGTCTCTGCCACAGTTTCACTTGCTTATACCCACATGTACGCTGTTGTGGCGTTTATTGATATGTTTGTACTCACCTGCGCAATAAAAATAAAGAATTATAAAAAAAAAAAAAAAAATTAAAAAAAAGTGTTTGACTAATACTTTCAGTGTCTGTAACTTCCACTGAAAAGGACCCCCGCCTGCCCAAATTTAAAGATAACGGAAATAAAGTAATCACAAGTTGCCTCCCCCCCCCCTCCCTCTTCCCCTCTCCCCCCCACCCCCTGTCAGCTATGGGGTGGCCAAGCAAACCCTCCTCAGGTGGAGCCCCTACGTGTGTGCTCCTTTCCACCCTCCCCCCCCGTCAGCTATGAGGGGACCGAAGCCCCCCCCTCAGGTGAAACCCCGGCGTGTGTGCTCTTTTCCCCCCTCCCCCCCCCCTCCGTGGAAGCACCTTTCCACCCCCCCCTCCTCCGTGGAAGCACCTTTCCACCCTCCCCCCCCTCCATGGAAGCACCTTTCCACCCTCCTTCCCCCCCCCCTCCGTGGAAGCACCTTTCCACCCTCCCCCCCTCCGTGGAAGCACCTTTCCACCCTCCCCCCCCTCCGTGGAAGCACCTTTCCACCCTCCTCCCCCCCCTCCGTGGAAGCACCTTTCCACCCTCCTCCCCCCCCCCTCCGTGGAAGCACCTTTCCACCCTCCTCCCCCCCCTCCGTGGAAGCACCTTTCCACCCTCCTCCCCCCCCCCCTGTGGAAGCACCTTTCCACCCTCCTCCCCCCCCTCCGTGGAAGCACCTTTCCACTCTCCTCCCCCCCCCTCCGTGGAAGCACCTTTCCACCCTCCCCCCCCCCTCCGTGGAAGCACCTTTCCACCCTCCTCCCCCCCTCCGTGGAAGCACCTTTCCACCCTCCTCCCCCCCTCCGTGGAAGCACCTTTCCACCCTCCGTGGAAGCACCTTAAGCCATCACACTCCCAGTGCATCCGAGATCCCTCCCCCCTCCCCCAAGTCCCACTCCGTGCGAGCCCGCCAAAAAATACAAAGAGCGGGAAAAAACCACCGCCAACCATGTCCCCTAGCCTCCTGGGTCTGAGTGGTAGGAGACCCGGCCATCCCTTCCCCACCCACCCAAATTAAGTCACAGGTCCCCCCCCCCCCCCCGCATCCCCAGTCACTCCCTGGCCCCGCTTACAGTCTCCGACCGTATGTACTATACCCGGTCCGGGTGTCAATGCCGCCGAGCTCCTGCCTCCTGCCACTCCGTCGGCAAGGGTGCTAGATCTTCACCGGCCTCCTCTCTCTCCGACAGCTGGGCTGGCACTGGAAACTGGAGCTCCTGGAGGAACTTCTTAGGGTCTCTCCCCGGTGCCAGAATCTGGGCTCTCCCTCCGCGGAAAGCCAGCAGCTTAAACGGGTGGCCCCAGGCATATCGCACGCCGGCCTCCCTGAGAGCTCCTGTGATCAGCATCCACTCTCGTCGACGCTGCAGTGTGCTGGGAGCCAGGTCCTGGTACAGCTGCAGAGCGGCTCCGTTGTGGTGCAAGCCTCCATCCCTGCACTTCTTCATCAGGGCCTCCTTTGTGGTGAAATGGAGGAACCTGATGATAATATCTCGCGGGAAGTTGGGGTCCTGTCTCCGCGCACGGAGGGCCCTGTGCGCCTGTTCGATGCTCCATTGTGCTGCCGGTATGTCGGGCAGCAAGGGTCTGAACAGCGTAAGGAGTGTAGTCTCCAGGGGGCCCTCGCCTTCTCTCTCCGGCAGACCCCTCAGGCGCACATTATTCCGTCGGGAGCGATTTGCCATGTCCTCCATGGCCAGCTCCATGTCGGCCACCTGTGTCTCCAGTTTGCGCACATGTGACATGACCACGTTATGTGCCGTGGTCGTTTCTTCTAGGCGATCTTCCAGCCTTGCGGTCCTTTCTCCCACCGCGGAGATCTCAGCTCTGAGGACAGAGGTGGACCTCTCGATCTCCCCTGCGAGGTAGGTTTGAACTTCTGTTAGCTTAGTGAGAATTTGCGCTGCCTCTCCCCCCTTGGGACTCGCGGCCCACGGCTCGCGTGGTAGGGTGAGCGAGTAGTTAGGCCCAAGCCGGCGCCATCTTGGCTCTCCGTGGTTCCGGCCTTTTGGACGGTCAGCATGTCCAGAACAGAGGTCCCGGGGTCAGGACCTTTCTTATGCAGCTTCTTGGCGCTTCGTTTATCCATCATAAATTGGAGTAGAGTTAGGAAAATTGCTTTTTATTGCTATATACAGCGCTGTGGGAACGGAGCTCTAGCTAGATGCGTCCATCTCGTTCCCTGGTCAGACCACGCCCCCGCTTTTAAGCTTTTAAGCCAGATTGACTGAATTATTTAACAACTTTATGGATACAGGAGTAATTCTGAAAGAAATATTACAAGCAAATATTGTCCCAATATTAAAACAAGATAAAAATCCATATGAAATAACAAACTATAGACCAATTGCACTTCTTAATATTGACTATAAGTTATATGCATCAATATTGGCTAATAGAATTAAGTTTATAATCTCACAGCTGATCTCGGAGGATCAAGCAGGTTTTATACTCGAGAGATCTGCTGGTAACCACATAAGGAAAATCATAAACATACATGAAATAATCTGTGCCAATTAAATGCCCCTCTTAACGTTGACCCTAGACGGAGAGAAAGCATTCGATAGGGTGAACTGGAATTACATCAAGGAAGTTTTAAAGGCCTTTAGTTTTCATGGGAATATCAGTCAAGCAGTTATGGCATTATATTCAGCTTCATAGGGCAGAGTAATAGGGCATGGGATCTATTCTGACTGGTTTGATGTAGGAAATGGCACCCGCGAGGTTTGTCTTCTCTTATATATATTATCAGCTGAACCTCTGGCAATATATATCCACACCAATCAAAACATAAGGGGCTTTAATTTTAAAAATGGAAAAAGAAAGATACTGTATGTCAATACGCAGACGATACTTTGTTGACTCTCACAGACCCAATCAGATCTGCCAAAGAAGCAATTCAATCTATACAGAAATCTGAAAGTGTTTCTTATTATAAGTTAAATGTTGTTAAGACCGAGGCTAGTGAAACGTTTTGTGAGCTGGAGACCGGCATCCGCCCCGGACCCGGATATGTCTTTGGCCACGATCGTCTTGCTGCCGAAACCCTATTAAGATCCACTCCAACCGGAAAACTACAGACCCATATCACTTGTTAATCACAATATGAAGATACTGGCTAGGATACAGGCGGACAGGTTAAACCCCCTTCTGAACTCATTAATTGACGCGGACCAGATTGGATTCATTCCTGGTAGACAACTGTTCGAAAATACGAGAAGGAATGTTGACTTAATCTGGAAACAAGCGATTACCGGGACGCCTACACTGGTCTTTTCTATCAATGCCAAGAAGGCTTTTGGTAGGGTCCGGTGGCCTTATCTATTCACCCTATTGAAGCATATAACATTTCAGGTGGAGTATATTACACTGATCAGGGCGATGTACACCAATGTGAGGGCACAGGTTCGGATCACAGGAGCCCAACTGCGCCCGTTTCACCTTTACGTGGCAGGGTGGCAGTCCGAAGAACGGGACCCCTGTGCCTGATGTGGAGATGAGCGGAGTCTTCAGCGTGGTAGTGGACACGTAGGGCCTGGTGCAGGGTAACCCTCAAGACCCTATAGCAGCTTAGTGGAAGCCAGAGCAGACATATGCTGAGATGTATCCAGTACTAGAAACAAGATAAGACTAGGATAGACACCAAACAAGAAAACAAGACAAAACTAGTAGAACCCAGAACCAGAGAAGGACAGAAAGCTAAACCAAGAACATGTACACAATACATATGGGCAACGTTAACATAGCATGGGCAGGACAGGACAGGACAGGACTGCACATGAACTGGGATTACAAAATAAAACAAGACAAGATATATTAGGCAAAACAAGAGGAGACATAACTAAGCACTAATACGAAAAGTATGGGGATATAGTTACATTATATGATCATACATTGCATAAGCCTGCCACAACGCCAATGTACCCCATATATGGCAGGTCCTACACTGCCTAATGTTCACTAAAAGAACCATACTAGACCAATAGTACTTACCTGCAAGAAAGGGCAGAAGTCTTGAGCAGCTGCCTGCAGGAACACTGAAACAAAAGGGAATGATGGAAAACAAATGGGTGTGGCAACATAAAACAAACATTTAAATGAAACCAAGAGACTGGGAAATCCAGGGACGGATTATAAGAAATGAACCCAGAAATCCCAGCAATAAAGAAAACCAGACACAGACTAGAAAACCAGAAAACCAAACAAGAATAGCAAAAGGAGTACTGGATACCAGAAGCCATGGTCAGACATCAGAGCAGAGCAGATCCTGACACAGACAGGGCTGCCCGCTCTCTCCCCATCTTTTTGTGCTTGCCCTGGAGCCCCTCCTACAGGCAATACGGAGACATCCAGATATCAGGGGAGTGATGGTAGGAGGGAGTGAGTATCGGCGTATGCGGACGACGTGCTGTTAACCCTTACAAATCCGTGGGACTCGATGGGAGCGCTGCAGGAGGTGATCAAGGAATACGGAACAATGTCGGGATACAAGGCAAACATAACCAAGTCCAGTGCTTTGCCAGTGGGGATGTTGGCAGCTCACACAGCTCGGCTATGGGATAAGTATCATGTCCGAATGGAAACAGAATCCTTAAAATATCTTGGGACACACCTGACAGCGGACTCTGGGCAGCTATATGCGGCGAACTACATACCAATGCTTAAGACACTGATTGGGGACTTGGAAAGGTGGACGGATAAACCCATATCATGGATAGGACAGATTCACTCCGTCAAGATGAATATTCTCCCACGCCTCCTCTTCTTATTTCAAGCACTACCCGTTCGCATCACGAAAGCACAATTGGCATCAATACAACGAGAGATAGGGAATTTTATATGGCAGAATAAGAGGCACAGGATAACCAGACAGGTGCTGTATAGGCGGAAGGACAGAGGAGGACTGGGTCTTCCGAATCTGTATTTCTATTACTTAGCAGCCCAACTCACCTAGGTAGCCATGTGGCAGTCAAGGAAATGGGTAGATATAGAGGCACTTATGGTAGGATCGGACATTCGACAGTTCACGATGTGGATCCCCAGAGAGCACAGGCCCTTGATTAGGGTGACATGCTCGGATGCGACGGACACAAAATACGGGTTGGCCTCCTCACCGTCCCCATTGATGCCAATATTTCGGAATAGAGCCTTTCCTCCGGGTATGGCGGCGAGAGAGTTTTGCAACCTGGAAGGGGCGGGCCTACAAAGGATCCGTCACGTATTTCGAGGTTGGGACATAGTACAGTTCGAGGACCTTAAGCAAATCCACCACCTGACGCACGTGGACTTCTTCAGATATTTGCAACTCAGGGATTTTGCCAATCGTCCTCAGATAAAAGAGGCGGGCTGTAAAGCAATGACATTCTACGAGAGAGAGTTGTGCTCCGATGGCACCGCACCCAAGGGAATGATAACACTGTTGTACGCCAAACTCTGCTCTGAAACCACCGAATGGGGCAGACTTACTTACACTGACCAATGGGAACGAGATCTGGGCGAGAGGGTATAGAGTGGCAAGAAATTTGGGAAGCAAACTGACAAGTGTCTATGTGCGTGACATTACAGAAACAATCATGGAAAACCATGCTAAGATGGTACACCACACCAGCGAGATGGAGTGAGCTAGTCCCCGTGCAGCGTCCCCATATGAGGAGGAGTTCCAGAGGAGACTACAAGCCGCATTGGCCCAGGAGTATGACCCCATTTCAACTGAGGAGGAGCTGGCTTTGAGAGATGGGATAAGGCAAGATCTCTGACACGAGACCCTGGAGCAGTCTCAAGCTCAAGGGGGAAAGAACCTTTCGAGTTCAGAATGGCGCAGACAGAAGCAAACACTGCTGAGGCTGCCTTTACTGGAGTCCCTGCCCCGGGAAGAATTATAGAATTACAGCGGCTGATCAAGAAGGAACTATGGCTGGACAAGGCATACCGGGCATTATGATGGTACTCAGTGTAGATACAAATATCCATTTTGCTATCTATCCTAGCTGTTCATATAAGGGTTAATTTGAACCAAGAATAAATTTGGCATTTTATCTCCTATTCTCGGAAATAGGATTAATATAAAATCCTATTTACGGGAAAAGTACTGATTTAGAAATGTTCTTGTTAATTGTCCAAGATATTGGTATTTGTAAATATCTGTTTTTAATCAAATATGTAATGCGTTATATAACGAAAGATTATAACTAGAAACAGCTGTTTATAACTTGTGAAAAACAAATTATGTAATTAATGCTCATGACCCCCACCGACATGAAAATGGGGTTCAAATGCAACTGACGTATAATTAAATTTGAATTGGTTATAGAACACATCTCTTGTCTTCTTGACTGATTCCCAGGATCCTGTCTGTCTATCTAAGAGGGTGTGGCTCCAGCAAAATATCCATCTAACTAAGAGGGTTTCGTGTATAGCTGATTTTATCCCCTACAATTTGGTACCAGAAGTAGGGTCAGGACCGGTGCTAGGATTTTTAGTTACACAGGCGAAGATGCATTTTGGTGCCCCCCACCCTCGTTTAAAATAAGGTTCATACAAACACAGAAATAATCATACAGAGACATACAGACACAGACAGAGACATACATGCAGGCATATAGACATACATACAGAGGCATACCGTCATACAGACACATACATACATAGACAGACATACAGAAACATACATACAGAGACATCCAGGCATACAGACACATACATACATACAAAGACATACACGCATACAGAGACATACCGTCATACAGGCACATACATATATACAGGTATACAGAGACATCCAGGCATACAGACACATACGTACAAAGACATACAGGCATACAGACACATACATTTGTACATACAGAGACATACAGGCATACGGACACATACATTTGTACATACAGAGACATACAGGCATACAGAAACATACAGACACATACATGCATACAGAAACATGCATACAAAGACATACAGGCATACAGAGACCTACATACATACATACATACAGAGACATACACAATTACATACTAGTTCAATCTTGTCCCCTGGATGCATGCTGTCTGGCTCCTTGGAGTCCTGTCCTGCAGCCCAGCCCCATCACAGGGCGCCAGCCGCGCTGTGTGGTACACAGGGAGCAGGGATATGATGTCATTCATATCCTCGCCCCCTCCAACACATGGCGGCGGGCACCTGGTCGCAGGGGTTGCAGGGCTGTGACCCCTGCGACCGCGGTATGTACGCCAGTGCATGCAGATGCACACACAATTAAAGGACCACTACAGACACCCAGATCACATCAGCTCAATGAAGTGGTCTGGGTGTCAGGTCCCTCTAGTTTTAACCCTGCAGCTGAAAACATAGCAGTTTCAGAGAAACTGCTATGTTTCACCGAGGGTTAATCCAGCCTCTAGTGGATGTCTCACTGACAGCCGCTAGAGGAGCTTCCGCTATTCTAAAACACTGAACGTCCATAGGAAAGCATTGAGTAATGCTTTCCTATGGGCGGTTTGAATGCGTGCGTGGCAAGAGCATTCGGAGCTGAGAGGCGGAGGGATCCCCAGCGCCAAGGGAGTCCGGCGCTAGAGAAAGGTAAGTGCTGAAGACACACACACACTCTCACGAACAGATGCATACACACCAGCTAACAGACACACACATTTACTGACAGACACACTCAGCGACAGACATACATACACACTCACTTACAAAACATACACTCTCACTGACAAACACACACTCACTAACAGACATCAAACAGACTCACTAATACACAAACAAACACACTCAGTAAGAGACACACAGTAACACACTTACTGACACTCACTAGCAGACACACTCACTGACACTCACTAGCAGACACACTCACTGACACTCACTAGCAGACACACTCACTGACACTCACCAGCAAACACACACACTGACACTAGCAGACACACTCACTGATACTAGCAGACACACTCACTGACCCTAGCAGACACACTCACTGACACTAGCAGACACACTCACTGACACTAGCAGACACACACACTGACACTAGCAGACACACTCACTGATACTAGCAGACACACACACTGACACACTAGCAGACACACTCACTGACACTAGCAGACACACTCACTGACACTAGCAGACACACACACTGACACTAGCAGACACACTCACTGACACTAGCAGACACACTCACTGACACTAGCAGACACACTCACTGACACTCACTAGCAAACACACTCACTGACACTCACTAGCAGACACACACACTGACACTCACTAGCAGACACACACTCACACTAACACATGTTTTTTTTTTTTAATTTAATCCCTCAGCCTCCTTACCTTTTTAGAGTGCTGAAGGGATTCCCTGGGGTCCAGTGGTGCTGCTGGGCTCCTGGGCTCCTTGGCTGGCTGGCTCCCTCCCTGGCTGGCTGGCTGGCTCCCTCCCTCCCTCCCTGGCTGGCTGGCTGGCTCCCGGGCGGGCGCGAGGGAGCACTCTCCCATGTGTGCTTCCTCTTCAGCTCCCTCGCGCACCGCGTAGGGATGCCGGCGCCGGAAGATGACGTCATCTTCCGGCTCCGGTATCAGCATGCGGCGCGCGAGGGAGCTGAAGAGGAAGCACACATGGGAGAGTGCTCCCTCGCGCGCCCGCAGAACCGGGCGCTCGGCCACGCTACAACAGGTCGTCGGTTGGAGGGGAGCGCAGTGCGCTTCCCTCCTTCCGCTCAGCCTGATTTTGCGCCCCCAGGGCCGGTGCGCCCTAAGGCGGCCGCCTGGGCTGCCTTATGGTAGCGCCGGCCCTGAGTAGGGTGCATTTGAACAGAGTGAGAAAGATAAGGTAAGAGAATTAAAGAGGGTCTTTTTGACTTAATTCTTTTACTTTTCTTTTTCCATCCTTCACACATTGCATATCTATGTTTTTATTTAAAGGGGAATTTCATTTTTGAGGTTTTTATATAGTTTCACTCCTTGGGTAGGAGATGAGTGTTTGTACATAACTGTGTTTGGGAGACGTCCCAAGATCCCTCTTTGGAAGAGGTTGCCTTTGGTAGGTTGTAAAACAGATTTTCAGTCTTTGGCAGACTGCGTTGTAGTTTATGTAAATGTAACTTTTGCAAACTGTATTGGTTTAGCAAAGAGAAAAAAAAATTGGAATTGTTTTAACTCTGTACTTGATGGGTATTTTGGCTGTTCTGCAACCTCTGTTTTGCTTGCTTGCAATATATCTGTTGGCTTTTGTGCTTTTTGCAAGGGATTGGAATTTCTGATTTTAAGCACTACAGCTCGTGGAGAAGTAACAGTTTTGTTGGAACTTTTGATTCCGGACAGCTGTTCTTTAACGACTGAATAATCAGCTATTCCAAATCCAATTCTCATTGAGTTTGAAATGGGTACTTCCCAGTCTAAAAAATACCCTCGCCCTAATCCCGGGGAGACTTGCAAACAGTATGTTGCTAGAATTGGTGAGCTGGGTGATTATTTAGTGGATCCTTGGGTGGACAATATGTCAGGGTGGACACAAGGACAGGGTAGTGAAACTCCCTTCCCTAAAGACGGGGCTAATGATGATTATTTTCTGAGTATGGTTAAGGGATTATGTTTGGGAGATAAGAAATATTTTCCTTGGTATGAGGGAGATCCAGGATGGGACAAGGAATACATAAGACAGGGGGGTGAGAATTGGCTTAAGATTGCACCTTATTGGTACCCTGTTTCCCACAAGGGGAAAAGGATAAAATAAGAATAAAAAAAAAACTAAAGAGACTGTTGTTGATAGCTGCAAATCACTGCCCCCTCCTAATTACACTCCATACTATAGCCCACTATATCCCAGCCTGCCACCTAAAAATGATGATGATTTGGTTCTTGCTATAGCAGTTGGATCACAGGGGGTAGCCACTGCCCCATTAAGCTCCCTTTCTATCTCTACCCAAGATGAGAAGATTAAACAAATCCAGCAAAGGTCCCCTAAGGGTATCCAAACTAGGTATAAGAAAAAGATGGGACTTGGTATTAAAAGAACAGATAAGGATGATGATGAGGAAGATGAGGAAGCAGAACTTGATGAATTAGACACACAGCAGACATATCCTTTTCTGACTGTAGGAGATCAATTCATTTTGAAACCTTTAACTCCAGGAGAATTAAAGGACATAATTAAGGGTGCTCCAAATCCTAGAACGAATCCCTCTGCATATTTTATGTATTTGAAGAGAATGTGCCAAGGACAAAATATGACACAGATTGGCATAAAGTTAATTATTGACGGATTATTAGATTATGACTCAGAATCTTGATGGAACCACAGTGAGTACTTATCCATTAGCCACGGAAAAAGGGAGAGACATTATGTGGGATGAAGTGAAAACAGAGATGATAAGATTGTGGAAAGACAAGCAGTCTATCTCCACTGCTTTGTCCTGTAAACAGGGCACAAAGGAGACAGTGACAGATAAAAGGTTTTATAAATGTTGGAAATATGAAGCTGGACTTGGTTCAGAGGAGAGTGGTATGGGTTCTTTAAAAATACAGACTTGCATTGGGAATATGCTTCCAGCATATTCACTGCTAGTTAAACAGCTGATTTCAGAGTGGTCAACTTTAACTCCAGTTAAATTTTTGCAGAAAATACATGAGAGAGAAGCAGCAGGTTGTTTTGCTATAGGTAAAGATGGAAAGAGTATGTTGTATCAGTCACAGGGTTTACAGCATTGTGACCACAATCAGGCAAGAGAAAGAGGTTTTGGAGGTGATAGGAGATTAAACCAGAGAGGATTTAGGGGTCCAAGGGGAAGAGGACGTGAAGGAAATAGGTCCCAACCATTTATATATAGAGGGACACATTGTTTTAACTGTAGACGGCAGGGACACTGGAGGAATGAGTGCCCCAACCCTATCAGACCACAGACTGGACAAACCCCAGGTTACCAGGGTCCCTCACGGATACCCCAGCAGTCCCACTAAAACCCACAGCTTCGCTCTCCTGCCCCTAATGCCCCCTCTGGCTCTAATACTCCTTCTGGCCCTACCCATCACATCCAATGGCCATAGGGCTGCCCAGAAGGTAACACTCCAGCTTTTCCTGTATTATCCTCTAGTTTTATGGAACAACCCTTCATAGTCCTCAATGTAAATGGGAGGGATATGCCCTTTATTGTAGACACGGGTGCCACCTGTTCCACCATATGTATGGATGTATAAGGTTTAAGGGAAAAGTCAACACCTTCTGTGGGAATAAATGGAGTGTTAACAAAAACCTTCAAAACTATCCCTTTGAAAGTTAAATTACCCCGCTCCCCTATTTTTCTACGCCACCAGTTTAGCCTAATCCCAGGGTGCCCTGTTAATCTCCTAGGGAGGGATCTCCTTGGACTACTGGGTACAACTGTGGATATTTCCCCTGAGGGTGGCATGGCAGTTTCCCTTACTGCCCCCTCCTCGGGAATTTTCCTGCAGATGGATATGGATTAGGTCCCTGCTTCTGTATGGGCTTCGTCCAAGCTAGATGTAGGATACATAAATTGTACCCCTTATAAAGCAAAACTACGCCCAAATGTCAGCCCAATTTATATTAAACAGTGTCACAGGAGAAGAAGGATGGGATCAGACCTATGATCCAGTCCTTCCTTCAGCAGGGTATACTAAGGCCTGTAGTCTCCCCCTTTAACTCCCCCATTAACCCGGCCCCTAAGGCTACCAAGGACTAAAGATTTGTTCAAGACCTTACTCATGACAACCCTAATCTGAGCAAAGCTCAGCCAGAGGAACATGACTGTATTCATGCTATACATACACATACCTCCCCCCACTTAGACCTCATGGATACCCCTCAGCCAGGTTCTGAGGATGTGTTTGTGGATGGATCTTGTTCCCGACCTGTTGACGGTCAGTACCAGACAGGGTATGCAGTAGTCCAATTACCTGATAAGGTCCTTAAGGCTAGCTCCATACCCCACATGTCAGCCCAAGCTGCTGAGTTGGTTGCCCTTACTCGTGCATGCACTCTATTTACTAACAAAGATGTAAATATTTACACTGACTCACGATACGCTCATGGGGTTGTGCATGATTTTGGAATGATTTGGAAACAAAGAGGATTCATTGCAGCTGATGGTAAAGGCATTTCTCATAAGACATTGATTGAAGACCTCTTGCAGGTTTTACAACTTCCTCGTACAGTGTCTATCATCCAGGTAGGGATAATATATCCCTAGGCAATGCACTAGCAGATAGAATTGCCAAAGAGGTAGCATCTCGGACCATTTATTACCGTATGATATTGCCAATTTTTAGTCCCCCTACCTGCCCAGAAGAACAGTTGTTGCAAGAACTTCATGGTTTTGCAACCCATGAGGATATTGCATACTGGAAGAAGCAGAGTTTGGAAAAATACCAAAATGGCCTTTTTTCCAAAGAGGGGAAGATAGGGATACCAGAAAGTAGTGCCCCTATTTTTATTTCCCAGGCACACGAAGTGGGTCACAAGGGTCTTAAGGTCACTTTAGGCCTTATTCAACAACATTTTGTAATTTTAAATCTCTCTCTCCACTGTCAGGTATACTTACAGAGGTGTGTCCAATGCTTACAGACCAATACTACTGTCACACACAAGCCTAGACACGAACACCTCCCACCACCTACAGGCCCTTTCACCCATTTACAGGTAGATTTTACCCACATCCCCAAGACAGGTAAGCGACAACAATACTTACTGGTGATTGTGGATCACTTCTCTAAATAGCCCGAGGCCTTTGTTACTAGTAAGTCTTGTAGGACTGTGGTGAAAATACTGACCACTGAAATTATTCCTCGGTACGGCTGCCCATTACAGACCAATTCTGATAATGGCCCTGCCTTCGCTAGCAAAGTTACACAGGAATTGGCCAAATGGTTACAGGTTACCTGGAAATTCAATGTACCCTACCACCCCCAGAGTTCAGGTATAGTAGAGAGGATGAATAGGACAATTAAGGAAAAACTGAAGAAGGCCACAGAAGGCACATGGGTTCACTGGCAAACATACTTACCCGCTATTCTAGCTGAAATAAGAATGACCCCTAACAGGACTACTAAATTGTCACAGTTTGAGATACTAATGGGAAGACCATTTCCTACTCCTTGGGTGAAGGGACGATTTGTTATTATGCCTGGTGATTTAGAATTAATCCAGGAAGAGTATGTTAAACAGTTAATTTTTAAACTCAACTCTGTATATGGTGATGTTTCCGTGCAGTTTCCTGTACCCTCACAGGAACCTACACATCCTTACCAGCCTGGTGATCTGGTCTGTATCCGACAGCTGAACAAGAGCAGGAAGGGAAAGTTTCCTTTTGGCCCGCCTACCACTGTGATTGCCGTGACCCGAACCGCTGTGCTCACCGACTCCCAAGATATCTGGATCCATGCATCCCGTCTGAAGCCGTGTCCAAAGAGGGGTGAAGTAGGAGACAAGCTCAAGGCAATTCCAATTGGCCCTGACGACCCAACATCCTTATCTGAAGTGCTATGGCGAAAGTAAACCTACTGGATCCCTTGCATGGGGCAAAGAATTTTTACATCATCCTAATTCTCTCCATGATTTTCTTCCTGCCACTGATCGTCCTTCTTGATTGTCACTATGATTATGAGAATATGAGAGAGTTCCAGAAAGTCTGTTTCTGGAAAGATCAGAACTCCACCAGTTACAGTGCCCTATTAGGCCTTGATCATCCTACTAATAGAACCAGACACAAAAGATCACTACCCACAGACAAGACTTGTCTGGTTAAACCAGAGAGGATTTAGGGGTCCAAGGGTCCTACAAACTCACACCAATTGTTCTTCTAAATCGGTATTTTGGTGGAGCCGTGCCAAAGAGACTAGAACACAAGACGATTTCATATGTAATGGCGGCGAAACCTGCCTTGTACTTAACATTACAACTAATGGTCAAATATGTATTGCTGCAAAGACTGCACAAGTAGTGGTCAAACCATTGCATGATGATTCCGTAAATTGCTCTATAACAATTACTAACACTACTGGTTTTTATACTCTTGCTTGGATATTTGAAGAGCCTTATCCTTTCACAAACAAAGGGGTTGGTTCAATATTTTATTATTTGCAACATTCTAATGTTTCTCTAGATCAAGACAATCCGGTTCCCCTTACATCTATTGCAACTGGTGATAATGTTCAAGGCACATATAATACTACCTGGCCAAGAGGATACGTCCGTATCATAACTAATCGTACTAGAATAGAAAACAGGGGTTGGTTTGCTGTTTTATTATTTTGTAGCCCACATACTACACCTACTGTTCATAATTATTACCATATTCCAATGCCCTCATCATGTGTGAACACTACTATAATTCAGAAGGCTGTACACATAACACTAAATATATCTACACCTGATATACGATTATGTAACCCACTACCTAATAGAGAGAAGAGAGAATGATATGATACCCTATTAGGAGGTACGGGAACAGCTATGGGAATATTAAATGGTGTAGACATGGAAATACTAAAGAATAAGTTATCCACGGCAGGGAAAGAATTAGGGATAGGATTCCATGTAATGGCTAAATGGGCCCCTACCGTGGTACCTAACAAAAGGAAGCACTGACTGGACCTTATGTGCCACTAGAGTTTTATGGATGCATCAACAGAGGTTAAGACTAGAGAATACTCTTATGGTACCCAAAATACAGAAAGTCAGAGAAATGATGGAATTGACTGACAACTACTGGATTAGTTTAGGGTCAAATGATGTATATTGTGAAGAATGGGTAGAAGACGAGATATCGAGTTATTCATGTAGGGTTGGTACGAAGTTGCTCCAACCCATATAAAATTAGCATGTAAGTTCTTCACCTTACCTACACCTATGTTTAATGTACTTAATAATAATCTTACTTGGTGGAATCCAACTTATACAGGAGAATATATATTCCCAAAGAATAATAAAACATATTCATTAGAACACTGTGATAAGGCAGATAAAGGTTACACATGCAGATATTCCTCACCCATCTATGAACCATGCGTATTAGCTAATCAAATAAGTAGTTGTACTTGGCATGTATATCCATCGGATTATTCAATTATGTTAGAAATAGAACCACAAATAGTGTGCCTAGCTACCAACCAACCTGTCAATATTCCCGAAGTTGATAAACATTTACCCTTTGTGGGATGTATATCAAATGCCACCTGGATAACGTGGAAAGATCAGACTTATTTCCTGCAACCTATTCCTAGTATATACAGGTCCATAACATATATTCCACCTGCGTTAACTATCGTTGATTATCAACTTCCTATAGGAATAATAATCAATTTAATAAAAGGAAAAGAGGATATGTTTAAACATTTGAAAGCACATAAAGATGCCTTAGTACATACTGAAATATCCACCCACATAGTTGAAAGGGAATTAATTAAAGTTAGTTCTAAAATCCAGGAAATTTTTGCCCATCATTGGTATGATGCCCTCACAGGTTGGTCTCCTACTGGCGCACAAGTTGTAAGGTCCTTTTTCTACCCTATTGTCATCATTGTAATAATACTTGCATTAATGATATTGTTTAATTGTTATCTAACTTGCACACTTAAGAAACGTGTACAACAAATGATTACAGAAGCTGAAAATCGACAGCTCGAACTCCTCTTAAAGGGAAAACCTACGGCACAGATCAAATGGGGGAAATCGAGGTGAAGAAATAATGAAAGTCCCGCAGACGTGATTAGCACGTCTGAATATACCTCCTTTTGTTTCTCTGCCGCAGGCCTCCCATGGATATTTACCGTAAGATAGATCATGATATGATCTAAGAGGGGAATTGTAGATACAAATATCCATTTTGCTATCTATCCTAGCTGTTCATATAAGGGTTAGTTTGAACCAAGAATAAATTTGGCATTTTATCTCCTATTCCTGGAAATAGGATTTATATAAAACCCTAGTTACGGGAAAAGTACTGATTTCAAAATGTTCTTGTTAATTGTCCAAGATATCGGTGTTTGTAAATATCTGTTTTTAATCAAATATGTAATGTGTTATATAACGAAAGATTATAACTAGAAACAGCTGTTTATAACTTGTGAAAAACAAATTATGTAATTAATGCTCATGACCCCCACCGACATGAAAATGGGGTATAAATGCAACTGACGTATAATTAAATTTGAATTGGTTATAGAACACATCTCTTGTCTTCTTGACTGATTCCTAGGATCCTGTCTGTCTATCTAAGAGGGTGTGGCTCCGGCAAAATATCCATCTAACTAAGAGGGTTTCGGTTATAGCTGATTTTATCCCCTACACTCGGTGCAGAGGTGCCCCTGGATGGATGAGAGTGATGGTCCAGAGGGTTATGACTATGATGGCCCTGGTCTACTATGGGATGCCATGGAGGAGGTCAGTGATTTCGGCAGCATGGAAGAGTCTAGATATTGGGAATTCGGGAAATACCATATGGACACATTGGAGATCCCCAGTACTGCAGGCATGGGACCAGATATCACCTGTCTGGTCACTGTAGAATGGGAATTGGAGCAGGAATACCAGAACCTAAGAGAAGCAGTTCAGCACCAGGCAGTGTTACTGGGAGTCGAGACAGTCAGTCTGACTCCCCAGCAGTAGTATGGGTTAAAGGGAGAAGAGACAACCGGTCTCTCTCCCCAGTGGCAGACAGTGTTACCAGGAGAGGAGATTGTAGGTTCCTCATCCCAGCAGAAGCAAGCGGCACTGGGGGTGGAGACGGTCGATCCCACTAACAGTCGGTCTGACTCCCCAGCGGCAGCTTACCTTACAGGGAGAGGAGATAATTGGTTCCCCGCCCCAGAGGCAACCAGAGGTACCAGAAGAAGAGAAAGAAGCCCTCTCTTACCCACTACAAGAGGAATACTGGTGGGAGGTGGACGATTCCTCCCCTCAGCAGCAGTCCAACCGGGTCCTGGGGGTAGTGGAGGAGACGGCAATACCCACTGACCCCATCCCAGCGGAAGAGCTGGCATAAGGGCAGAGCGCAGCTGGCCTCTGCCCTCACCTTTCCTTTTGTCCAGGGCCTGAATACCCGCAGGCCATCGCAGCAGCAGAGCTGGTATCAGGGCCGAGCACAGCTGGCCTCTGCCCTACCGACCCATGTGTTTTGGGGCCAGATGACCCACAGCACTACCCAGCTGTAACGCTAGGTTCTGCCCACCAAGTACCCACAACTCCATGCCGGGGAGCACAAGGGAGATCGGGGGTGATGGACACCCACTCAGCAACCTGGGACAGACAGGACAGAGACGGACTCCAGAAGCCACCAGGTCAAGTACTTGTTTATGGGTGGGCTACTCGACTAACTCAGGTACCGATCAACAGAAGGTCAGGTACCTGGTTAGTCTTCCGTTGGGGAGGAAAGAAATGTGACGAACTGAGCCTCGTCACGTGTTCTTGGAGGTGGCTGCTGGTCAGCCTCTTACCAAAAAACTATGGGCCCTTTACAAAACTATGTGAACAGACTTGGTTTGTGGGATTTTATATTTGGTTCGGGAACCGAAGAGCCGCACAAACCGGAGACCACCCTGGAGCTTACTTTGTAGCAATTTCCACCGCAGTGTTCTAAATGTTCGTCTGGGTGGCCACAATTCCCATGACGAAAACAAGGTGGCGTCAATCTTGTTCGCATGAACGCAGGCAGCGATGTTTGGGCATGAATCTCATGGAACTGAAAATGGACACAGAAACTCCCGAACACCGCTGGACTTCCAGCATCGTCTGCATTCGGTTTCACAACACTTAGAAAAGAGCTCTTCGTGGAAACGTTCCCACGAACAAGGGGATCAAGTTCCAGGGTAAGACTATTCACTATGTTTGTTCATTTATAAGCTACCGAACTAGACCGACCGCAAGCCCTGATTCTCTGGAACTGTTTTGGGCATGGGACCATATAGGTGGTCGGTCAAAATTAAGACTTCCAGGAAATTCCTGAACCCCTGAACTGATCTGGGTGATTTTTGGATATATTGGTCACCCAGATCAGCTATCAGTGGATGTTTGTTGGGTTTTTATGTATTTTTAGGGTACTTTTCGGGTGTTTGGGAAAAAGGTATTTTTTTTCTGTGCTTGGTAATAATTTGATTAGATTAGATTAGTACAGTTCCTGATCCAATTATCTCCCAGGCACATAGAAGGGATTGGGTATAGACAAAAATGGGATACAGCTGAATAACTAGAAAAAAAAGAATACATAGCACATAGTGAAGTACATTAACAATAATTTGATTTAACCCACAAAGATTGCACTCACGAGATGGTGTAGGGTAATGCGCCTTTAAGCCCACAATAGGCTGAAATGGTATTTGCCTTCCACGGATAGGTTGCTCTGTCTTTCACAGTTAATGGAAGAATGCCAATTGAAATGTAAAAAATGTTTTCTTTATTCAAAAGGCAGTAAATAGCCTTGAAAAATTAAATCGGTAAAATTTAAAAATAACTGCAATCTAACGCGTTTCGTCCAAACAACTTGGACTTCATCAGAGAAAATTCTGCAGTTTAAACAATCACATAAAATACAAAGCACGCATAATCCCACCCCCAACAGAGTCCCTTAAATACAACCAGTCCGTGTGTTGATTGGAGAATTCTCTCCTGGAACCACTTCTCCCATCAGGGTATATTGCCTCCAGATGGCTCTCATTCTGTAATTTCGCGGCAAAAAAACGTAGCCGTTTTTCGTCCGTCTGGTTCATCTAGGTTTGCGTTCCAAATGTCCGTTTCCGGTTGCAGTCCATGCGCATACTTCCAGTTGCGGACGGCGACGTACGTCGTGACGCCAACGTTGCGTTCCAAATGCGGCATATGCGTTCCAAGCATGAAACAGCCGCTCGAGTAGTTAAATGACTGAAAATAATCTCAAAATAATCGCAATCAGTCATCAGACTTTCAAATTAAAAGTAAGGACTTATAAACAACAAAGAAATATATCATCATCCAATAGAGCTGTAGGACTTTCATCTTCTGCCAATTGCTATAGTATAAATATATACATAGACTACAAAAAATATATAATAAGGAAAAAAATTTTTTATATATAATAAAATAAAAAAATATATAAATACTATATGTATAGAAAAATTGATATAAAAATAAATGTAAAAATAAATATACAATTAAAAAAATAAAAGAAAATAAATAAATAAATAAATGAAAAATAAATATAAATATGAAAATATAAAAATGAAAAATAAAAAAATGAAAAATTATATTAAATATGAAAAGAATATATAAAATAAAATAGAAATAAAATAAAATGAACTAGAAATAAACCAAAAATAAATAAATAAAATTAAATAAAAATAAAAATAATAATAAAAACAAAAATAATAAAAATAAAAAATAAAATATCAATCTAAAGAAAAAACTATGTGGCAGAAGGTGGAAATCCCCCCTTGGATCCAAGAACATCTTTAGAAAAAACGAAAAATGATACCATTATACCATGAAACTGGCCAAATCAACATCTATATTTAAACCTTTGGGTATTAAGGTATCCAATTGGTATATCCAATAGGTCTCCCGTTGTGCTAATTTCAATTCCCTATTTCCTCCTCTCCAGTGGGCGGGCACATGTTCTATACCACAACCCTTATCTCTCCAATTAAAGGCCTGGCATGTATTGCAGTGTACTGGCACTGAATGAGTTGTTATGCCTTTCCTTATATTATTAATATGTTCCATGAGGCGTATTTTTAGAGGTCTTTTTGTTTTTCCCACGTACTGTTTGCCACACGGACACTGCAATAAATAAATCACAAAATCCGTGTGGCATCCAATACTGGACTTCACTGGAAAAGAAATTCCAGAAATATAACTTGTAAATTGAAGAGTTAAGCCTAGGTTCATTCTTGAGCAGGCCCGGCACATTTGGCATCCCTTAGATCCCTTTGTATGTGAAATGACTTTCTTTTTAGGGATATCCTTTCTAGGGAAACTGGGAGCAACTAGATCTTTAAGGTTTTGACCCTTCTTATAGATAATAGATGGACGGTCTGGAAGGATACTTCCAAGAACTGGATCCTGGAGTAATATGGGCCAATGTTTTTTAAGGCACCTATTAATTTTACAATGGTCTGTATTGTATTTCGTTATGAATGAATGTCTAAAATGTTCATTTGAATTATTTTTTGGACGTTTAATCAGTAAATCACTTCTATCTTTATTCCTTAATATTCTAATTTCTTTTTCAATCGTGATTTTATCATAACCTTTATTCACCAATTTATTTTTTATATGTTTCGCCTGAGTTTCAAAATCTTGAGCGTTAGAGCAATTTCTACGTACCCTTGTAAGTTGACTTTTGGCAATGCCTCTCAGCCAAGGTTGATGGTGGCAGCTTGACTTATGGACATAACTGTTCCCATCAGTTTTCTTAAAGAAACATCTGGACCTAATTTTATCTCCCTCCCAATATAGACTTAAGTCCAAAAAATTTATAGTGTCTTTGTGCCACTCCGGTGTAAATTTCAAATTAAAGGAATTAGAATTTAAATACTGTACAAACAATAAAAAATCCTCTTGAGTACCCTTCCAGATGACAATCACGTCATCGATAAATCTCTGCCATAGGACCAGGCTCGCCCGCCAGTCATGCCCGCACCAAACAAATAGGTCCTCCCATCTGCGCATATAGATGTTGGCATAACTGGGGCGAACCTGGTTCCCATGGCGATCCCTGTCAACTGTAGGTAAAATTTACCCTCATGAAAAAAATAATTATGTTCCAATATAAATTTAATTGCCATCAAAATAAAATTTTGAAGTGCATCATCAACCTCGGGATCATTTTCTATGAAAAAATTAACTGCCTCAATACCTAGCTGGTGATGGATGACCGTATATAATGATGTCACATCCAATGTTGCCCAGCTGTATTCCTCCTTCCAATTTATATCTTCAAACTCATGTAAAATGGCTGTAGTATCTTTGATATATGAAGGAGCACCCTGGGCATATTTTTGGAGCTTTGAGTCAATAAAGGCTGACAGATTTGCTTTGATAGAGTTGATGCCACTGATAATTGGGCGTCCAGGGGGAAAAAACAAATTTTTATGTAACTTTGGCAAAAAGTAGAAAATGGGGATGACGGGAAAATTATTAAACAGAAATTGGAAATTCTTTTGAGATATTACATTATTTTCTAAGGCTCTTAATAGCAAACTTTTTAGTAGAGAGTTAAATGTTCCTGTCGGGTCTCTATGGAGTTCTACATAGGTTTCTGTTTGACCTAAGATGTTTAGGGATTCTTGATGGTAATACTCTGCAGACAGGATGACGATCCCCCCCCCCTTTGTCAGCCTCCCTTATAACTATATCCTCCCTTTTAGTTAAATTTTTTAAACACATGGTCTCTTCCTTTGTCATATTAAAATTCTTTTGTTGGTTGCTATTTATCTTTTTGAAATCCTGGCAGACCATATTCTCAAAGGTTTCGAGATGGGAACCCTTGCTTTGGACAGGATAAAATTTGGATTTTGGCTTAAATTTCGAAAAACTATTATCTGTACTTGAATTAGATTTTAAAGCCAAATTGCCAGGCCTTTAATTGGAGAGATTTTAAGGGTTGTGGTATAGAACATGTGCCCGCCCACTGGAGAGGAGGAAATAGGGAATTGAAATTAGCACAACGGGAGACCTATTGGATATACCAATTGGATACCTTAATACCCAAAGGTTTAAATATAGATGTTGATTTGGCCAGTTTCATGGTATAATGGTATAATTTTTCGTTTTTTCTAAAGATGTTCTTGGATCCAAGGGGGGATTTCCACCTTCTGCCACATAGTTTTTTCTTTAGATTGATATTTTATTTTTTATTTTTATTATTTTTGTTTTTATTATTATTTTTATTTTTATTTAATTTTATTTATTTATTTTTGGTTTATTTCTAGTTCATTTTATTTTATTTTTATTTTATATTATATATTCTTTTCATATTTAATATAATTTTTCATTTTTTATTTTTCATTTTTATATTTTCATATTTATATTTATTTTTCATTTATTTATTTATTTATTTATTTTATTTTATTTTTTAATTGTATATTTATTTTTACATTTATTTTTATATCAATTTTTCTATACATATAGTATTTATATATTTTTTTATTTTATTATATATAAAAAATTTTTTTCCTTATTATATATTTTTTTGTAGTCTATGTATATATTTATACTATAGCAATTGGCAGAAGATGAAAGTCCTACAGCTCTATTGGATAATGATATATTTCTTTGTTGTTTATAAGTCCTTACTTTTAATTTGAAAGTCTGATGACTGATTGCGATTATTTTGAGATTATTTTCAGTCATTTAACTACTCGAGCGGCTGTTTCATGCTTGGAACGCATATGCCGCATTTGGAACGCAACGTTGGCGTCACGACGTACGTCGCCGTCCGCAACCGGAAGTATGCGCATGGAACGCAACCGGAAACGGACATTTGGAACGCAAACCTAGATGAACCAGACGGACGAAAAACGGCTAAGTTTTTTTGCCGCGAAATTACAGAATGAGAGCCATCTGGAGGCAATATACCCTGATGGGAGAAGTGGTTCCAGGAGAGAATTCTCCAATCAACACACGGACTGGTTGTATTTAAGGGACTCTGTTGGGGGTGGGATTATGCATGCTTTGTATTTTATGTGATTGTTTAAACTGCAGAATTTTCTCTGATGAAGTCCAAGTTGTTTGGACGAAACGCGTTAGATTGCAGTTATTTTTAAATTTTACCGATTGAATTTTTCAAGGCTATTTACTGCCTTTTGAATAAAGAAAACATTTTTTACATTTCAATTGGCATTCTTCCATTTCCTGTGAAAGACAGAGCAACCTATCCGTGGAAGGCAAATACCATTTCAGCCCATTGTGGGCTTAAAGGCGCATTACCCTACACCATCTCGTGAGTGCAATCTTTGTGGGTTAAATCCAATTATTGTTAATGTACTTCACTATGTGCTATGTATTCTTTTTTTTCTAGTTATTCAGCTGTATCCCATTTTTGTCTATACCCATATCTATATTTGAGGTTCGTTTGGGGGAAACCTCTTGGGAAGCTGTATCCATCTTATACGCAGTTAAGTACCTCTGCATATTCCTACCATTGAGTTGGTTAGGTGTACTTGTGTATATATATTTTTTTGTGTATTTTTTATTTTTCATACACATAGAAGGGATTATCTGATTTTGTATGGGAGTGTCCTGGACCTGAGCCAATGTGATTGTGTATTTATTTCTACTGTGGTTTACTCTCATGTCCAGGGGGGAGTGCCCCTTGCATGGGGACTGCCATAAAAGGCTAGTTGTGGCTACCATTAAACTGAGATTAATTTTACCCTTCATGAAGGCTCATGTTTGGGGGATTGGAGAGCTATATTCACACTCTGGGGATTGCTTTAATCACTATACTCCCTTGGATCACAACACTTGCTCTTATAAGAGCAATGTGCTTTGTTCTCTGGACTAGGAGAGGTCTACCCACTGGAAACTGGATCCTGGTCTTGGGTCCATGGTGGGTGGAGGACAGCAAGACCCCAACCAAGCTGTGGCAGTTTGTAAGGTTTACAGTGGTTATCGTGTTCCAGTGCAGTACTTATGGTGCTAGCAAGTACTAGGCCCATCACATATATTTGAAGAAGTCAATAAAAATATTTGAAACAACTATAAATATAGAATCTTACTTTCAAAATAGAATTTTGAGAAAATTGACCAATCTCCAATTAGAGAAACTGAACATGCCTTTTGTAAAGTTAGAAATCTCTAAAATAATTGAAAATTTGCCTTCTAAAAAAGCTCCTGGTCCAGATGGCGTCTTGGGACTTTTCTATAAAACCTTTAGAGGAGAGTTGATTCCACACTTAACCACCTTTAACGATTTGACAGAAAAGAACTCAATATCTAAAGATCTTCTAAGAGGAAATATAATTACCATCTTAAAACCAGATAAGAATCCCGAGGATGTTAGGAGTTACAGACCCATCTCACTCCTTTATGAAGATATTAAGATTTATGCTCCGGTGACAGCAAATAGGATGAAAACGGTCATGCCGGACCTAATTCATATAGATCAAGTGGGATTTATGCCCGGCAGATCTTCATCCAACCATTTTTGAATTTTGATAAACATGCTCAAGATCTCTCAAAGCCGGGGGTCACCTTTACTGACCCTGTCATTGAACGCAGAGAAGGCGTTTGACAGGGTCAGCTGGTAATTCCTGGCAAACACTCTTAGACTTTTTGATTTTTCAGGTACGATTTTTAAAGCCATAATAGCATTATATTCTAATCCTTCAAGTAAAATAACAAGTTTTGGCTTTTCTTCAAACTGGTTTAACCTTGCAAATGGTACCAGGCAAGGTCCATTATCTCCCCTTCAATATGTATTGACCATTGAATTATTAGCTATAGACATTAGAAACAACAATAAAAGGGTTTAAAGAAAATGCAGAGATTAAAATTAATTATACGCCGAAGACTTACTTATAACTATAGAAGACCCTGTTAACTCGGGTAAAGATTGTATGAAAGTCATAGAAAATTATAGTCAATTCACGAATTATAAACTGAATACCTCCAAATCAGTCGCTCTGCCATTGTTTATGGATTACCAGATGAAAGCACAAATTGCAGCAAGGTTTAATTTTCTGTGGGCTAAAAACAATTTCTCATATTTAGGTATAAATATATCGACGAACCCACAAAATTGGATAGAGATAAATCTGTTACCCTTAATAAAAGAGATTAATTCCAATTTAAAACAGTGTGGGGGGGTGGGGGGGTAGAGGGAGGAGATATCCTGGTGGGGCAGGATCAACACTGTCAAATCCTATGTTCTACCAAAAAATACTTATTTACTGAGCTTATTACCTTTTCAAATCCCAAATAGCTGGAACATGTTACTACAGACCTCGTTTTCAAAATTTATTTGGTCTAAGAAAAGGCCTAGAATAAGCCTAAACCTATTAACAAAGGATATAGAGCAGGGAGGACTGGGCTTTTCAAGTTTGGACAGACTTAATAAAGCCTCTTTATTAGCTCATGCAATCCGTACACTTCATTTATCAGTCATTAAAGAAAGCTGGTATAATCGTGAACTAAAGAGAATAAGCTCCTTTTTAAAAAAAACTTTCATCAGTCTTTGGCTCCCTACTGAAATTAGTGGCAGATCACACCACAATGGAGGTATTACATCTTTAAATCAGATCTTTTAAAAAACTGGATTAATTAAGGAAAATTTGGACTTTAAAGGTAAAATTCTACCATCTATGAGGATAGATTCCTTGGGTGATCTTTTGAAAGAGGTGGATTTGTCTAGGTGGACCTGTGGCATTTTTAAGACAATAGACTTATTGGATAATGGAAAAATTAAGCCTTTTGGGAAGTTGATTTCTAAATATAAGCTATCAAATAAGATTTTTTAAAACTATCTTAAAATCCCTGCATATTTGTAAAAAAAAAAAATAATAATTTCAAACGGATTCAGAAACTCTTAATTTTTTCAATAAAATTATTAATAAGATAGATACTAAAAACCTTATGTCATCAACTCCTCAAAAAAATGGAGAAACAAGTCATTCCCAATGCTTTAAGAAAATGGGAACAAGATCTGGGAATTGCAATCTCCACTAAAGATTGGTATAACTCAATGTCCTTAGTTAATAAAAATATCCACTGTTTGAACTAGTGGGCGCCAAATTTGAGTGACCCGCACAGCGCTCCCTCCTACCTGTCACTTAGTGTAGCATGGCCGGGCGGCGTGGATCGCGGTACAGGAGTTCTGTTTCCTGTACTCTCTCAGTGAGCGCTTCCTGTTAGGCTGGCCGGGTACAGGAAACAAAACTCCTGAACCGCGGTCTGCGCCGCCCGGCCATGCTACACTGAGGTAGGAGGCACCACAACGGAAGAGGTGGGGAGTGTGAAAGACCACCAAGGGAGGGGGGAGTGGGAGAGAGACCACCAGGGGAGGGAGAGTGGAGAGTCCACCAGGGCAAGAGGGGAGAGTCCACCAGGGGAGGGGGGGGAGGTAGTGAGAGACCACCAGGGGAGGGAGGGAGGGAGGGAGAGAGAGACCACCAGGGGAGAGACCATCAGGAGAGGGAGATACACCACCAGGGGAGAGGGGAGAGAGAAACCACCAGGGAAGAGGGGGGTAGAGACCAGCAGGGGGAGCTGGGGGGAGAGGAGAGACCACTAAGGGACAGGGGAGGGGGGTAGATCACTAAGGAACAGGGAAGCAGGGGAGAGCACTAAGGGACAGGAGGGGAGGGAAGGGCAGATAACTAATGGACACACAGTGGGGCTCACAAAAAGGGAGACGCACAGAGGGACCTGGGGGTGGGAGGGGAAGGACACACAGAGGGGCCACAAACCCTTTCTTTCACACTAAACACATACACAATGCGTCCTTACACATACACAGAAACACACAATGGATCCCTACATACACACACACACACACACACATGCACAGAAACATACAAGGCATCCCTACTCACACACCAAACTATACAGTGAATCCCACACACACACACACACACACACACCATGCTTCACTTACACACACACAATGCATACCTCACAAACACACACATGCAATGCAGCCCTTGCACACATACACAGAAGCACACAATGCATCCCTTACACATACACACACTGCTTCTCTTAATGCATCTCTTACACACACTCAATGCACCCATTACAGACACACACATTGCATTACATTCACAGAAACACACCTTGCAACCCTTACACATACAAACACAGATTCACACAATACATCCCTTAATGTAGTGGTTATGGTGTCTACAGCCTGTCCCTGCAGGCTTTACACTGTGTGCATCACTGTGTTGACTCATATGGCAGATCATATGGGTAGGGTATTGTGATGTCATATGGTGGGCAGAGCATATGGGGGCAGGAAATGTTTGTTTGCCTAGGGCGGCAAAAAGCCTTGCACCGGCCCTGAACACATGTGCATGAAGCTCTGTTACTTTATAAAAATGTTTGCTCTTCTCAGAAAACAATATGAGATCTATTTGATGATAATCTTTGCAATGTGATATGAATGTTTTATATTTTTAAAATTTTTATAAAGATTGATTTTTTTGTAAAAAATGTGGAGGAAGGTGTGTAAAGAGGGCACAACCCATTGTACATTAATTAACAGCTTAGAGACAGTCAGCTGTACTCAATTCTGGAGGGATTCTGGGATGGTTAGGAGCTCTATCAAGTGATGAGACCAAAGAGGGGTGTTGGGAGATTGGGAGGGCTCCATAAAAAGGTGTGGGTTGAAAGGGATAGACTCTGGGAACCTGTAGCCTAAATTCACAGAGGTACACCCTCTATTGTTAGCCATTCTCGGAATCCAGCTTTACCACAGTTCATTTTATATGATGGTTCCTTACATGACATTCAGGTTGATTTCATTATAGTGAACTGCTTATGCAATGACACAATCCCATATACCTACTGAGGCGGTATTCCATTGCTAAGAGACCTGCCAGCCTCCTCCTTTACTTGTCTTTATAACGTGTTTTTTTGTTGCTTCCCTAGGATCTGTGAGTCCTTTTTTGATTCATTGTCTTTTGTTTCTCACGAAAGCATGATGCTTGTACTTACCACTTGCACTTCTTACAAAAAATTTTATAAAAGATATTTACAAAAATACTTCTGAGAATCTTACTTTTAACAAGTCAATCACTATTTCCTAATGCCTGATTCCATCACGGAGGAACAAAAATTAAATTCAGCAACCTCAAGTGGTAAATATAATTGTATTTGAAATTCAGGTGAAAAGATCTGAAGAAACAGTTTGAAAAAGCTGTCCCTATTTTATATTATTTCTATATATTTATCTGCAGCCTGATAAGATATAAATCTTATTTTGTGGATCCAGATATTTTCATAATTTCATTTTGTAATGCTATTTGTTGAGAGCTAAGTTAATTATTGCATAGCCAGACAAAGATATAGGATGTTCTATTACCACTAATTAATAATATTGCATTGTCTCAGTTAATTGTTAACTGTTAGATCTTTGGTTGCTAGTTGATCTGAAATGGTTTATGGAGGTAGTTAATTGATGCTTGATGAAAGAAATGGTTGTCAAATATATGATTTCTTGAGTAATTGTAACACTAAAACTGCATGGTTACTATATGTTGTTTGCATTATACGGAATAATAATTTATATGATAACCAATCTGCTTACTGTAGAAATTGATTTGTTTGACCATATTGGATTAAATTACTGAATTGCCATATTTCACTGCAATTGATATCATGCATGCTTATTATTTGTATGTCACATTAAAATACCTGTTGTAATTAATTGGTTAATCATAAGATTAAGTAGAACAGTGAAATTTAGGGTCTAGGAAGGTGAATTAGTAGGCACCCTTCTTGCTCAATTAATTACAAAAAAAACATTTTTGATATTAATAAAATTTGTACATTTGAATAATTTTATAAATGATTATTTTTAATATTTGTACCCCATAAAATATCCTACAATAGAGCCGATCAAACACTTTTTTCCTATTAACCCTTCTATTACAAGACAGCAAGCTTACCCAGAGGTGTATCTAGGGACTCCAGCGCCCTTGGCGAGGAGCTGTATTGGTGCCCACCTCCGCTAGTCCCCATCATGAAAAAGTTAACATTTTCATTAATTTTTTTTCTTGTTTAGATCAATATCAATGGTTTTCTATGAATTTCGATAGTGAGCATACTGTAGCGGTACTTACCCTTTCCAGGGGCCGGCCGGGGTCCTCTGTTCGAGCCGCGCGCGGTCCTGCTGCTGCACGAGCCGCGCGCGGCTCATCCGACGGCTGGAACAGGAAGGCGGGCAGTGACCGTGAGAAGCGGTCACGTGTCCTGCCTGACTCTAAGAGTGCGCCGCGGGTCTCGGGCGCGCTCTTAAAGGGACAGTGGGAGCCTAAATTGGAAAAGGCCTCCCATTGGTCCCTGTCATGCCACACTCCCCATACACTTACCTTTTGGGGGCGTGGATATGACAGGGGCCAATCAAAATAGATGTTTCGTTATATATACTCACCTTTATCCCTTAGTTCCTTGCCCTATCGTGGTTTCTGTTTCAGTTCCCTTTAGCGCTTGTTGTATTCAGTTGTGTTCCTTCGTACTTGACCTTGGCTTTGTTTTCTGACTACGTTATCTCTTCATCCTTATCTGTTCTGTTTGCCGGCTTGCTGTTTACTGTGTACCAGACCCAGGCTAGTCCTAGTTTACGCTGTCTCTTTGTGCCCCTGACCTCGGATCGTTCCTGACTCTGTACCTCTCCTATATACGTTGAGTCCGGCCACTCTAAGGTCCGGTAGACGTATCTCCCCTCTGTGTTGTCTTCTGTTTAGCTGAATCCTGCATGTTGGGGTATATTTTCATTACATTACGATAGGGACATGGACCCCGCAGATTTAGCTCAGCAGATGGCGTCCCATGAGGCTAGATTTGTAGAGCAGGATCACCATATGGATCAGATAGCCCAGGCTCTCCAGACGCTCTTATCTAGAACTATTCCAACAACCACACCTAACCCTCCTACACCTCTTCTTCCTGAAGTATCTACTTTGCCTAATACTTCGGCCCATTTAATACCTCCTCCTAGGTATGGAGGGGACTCTAAGACATGCAGAGGTTTCATTAATCAAATATAATTCCACTTTGAGATGTATCCACGTTCCTTTCCCACAGAAAGGTCTAGGTGGGGTTCCTTATGCACCAACTTACCGATAAAGCAATTGAGTGGGCAAATCCTATTTGGGAGGCTAATGGACCTATGGTGCATGATTTCAACAGTTTTCTTACGGCTTTTCTTAGAACTTTTGACACAACGAAAAGGTTAAAAAACACCGCAAGAGCATTAATGAGAATAAACAGGGTTCTAGGTCTGTGGCTGACTATGCTATTCAGTTTCGTACCCTTGCTTCACAGGTAGATTGGACCAACAATGGGTTAACTACCGCATTCATGGAAGGTTTATCTGACACTATATTGGATGAGGTAGCAGCTAGGGAGCTTCCTATTGCATTAGAGGACCTTATTGATATAGATAATAGAATTCGTGACAGGCTCTATACTAAGAACAGGAATAGACGTTTGGTTACACCTATTAACCCCAGAGTTGATAAACCTGAGAGTGTTAAAGTATCTGAGGAGGAACCCATGCAATTAGGGGTTGCCAAACTCTCTGATACTGAAAAATCGCATAGGAGAAGGGACGGACTCTGCCTATACTGTGGTAGGAGAGACCATATGGTAAAGGAATGTCCTTTGCTTCCGGAAAACTCTCGCACCTAAGACCTTATAGGGGACTGGCCTTGGGTGTGATATCTAAGTCTCCTAAATTGTCTCCTAACCGTTTGCTTCTCCCTGTTTCTTTACATATGGGAGAGAGTTGTATAGCTGAGCACATATACGCTCTGGTTGACTCTGGGGCAGCTGAAAATTTCATAGATTCTGGTTTTGTTAAGAAAAACAACATTCCCATCAGAGAGAAGGAGATACCCTTGGCCGTTCATTAAGTTCTCCAGTTGTCACTAATGAAACTGTACTGTTACACATGTATACAGGGGTTTTACATTTTTAAGCCATTCGGTTCCAGGTCATCTCCTCTCCCTCTTCACACCTCGTGTTAGGGTACCCATGGTTACGTACTCACAATCCCATTTTCGACTGGGAGTCAGGGCAAATAAAATCATGGAGCGAAGCCTGCCACGAGTCTTGTACTATTGAAGTCACCCCTTTGAATTCTATTAATGTTCCTACTACTCCTCCTTTGTCTACAGTTAAACCCCCTCAGTACTTATTTCTCAAGTTTGTTTTCGATAAAAGGGAGGCTGACAAATTACCGCCTCACAGACCCTACAATTGTGCTATCGATTTCTTGCCTGGCACTATACCTCCAAAGGGCAGGGTGTACCCTTTATCTGTTCAGGAAAACCGTGTCATGGAGGAGTATATTAAGGAATCACTAGAAAATGGGTTTATTAGGAGATCCTCTTCTCCGGCTGGAGCGGGGTTCTTCTTTGTATCAAAGAAAGAAGGTGATTTAAGACCGTGTATCGATTATAGAGGTCTAAATAAAATCACTAGCAAAAATGCATACCCTATACCTTTAATAACGGAATTATTCGACAGGCTCAAACATGCTACTGTATTCACTAAATTGGATCTTAGAGGTGCATACAATTTAATACGTATTAAGAAAGACCACGAATGGAAGTCAGCATTCAACACTAGATCTGGCCATTACGAGTATACTGTTATGCCATTTGGTCTATGTAATGCCCCAGCCGTATTTCAAGAATTTATTAATGACGTCTTAAGAGACTTTATTCACACATTTGTAATTGTGTACTTGGATAACATATTAATATATTCTACATATTTACACACTCATCATAGACATGTTACAACAGTTCTGAAGACCCTTCTTGCTAATGGTCTTTATTGTAAACTGGAAAAATGTGTATTTGACCAATCCGAAGTCCAGTTTTTGGGGTATTTGATTTCCGCTAAAGGTTTTCGTATGGATCCCCAGAAGCTTTCTGCTGTCATAGAATGGCATTCTACCACAAGGCTTAAAAGCCATTCAGCGTTTTCTTGGTTTCTCTAATTATTATAGACGTTTTATTAAAGGATTCTCCTCTATTGTAGCGCCTATCACCCGTATGACAAAAAAGGATGGCAATACTCGTGTCTGGTCTTCCGAGGCACTTCAGGCTTTTGA
The DNA here is from genome assembly GCF_036172605.1 of Pelobates fuscus. Lineage (NCBI taxonomy): Eukaryota > Metazoa > Chordata > Amphibia > Anura > Pelobatidae > Pelobates > Pelobates fuscus. The sequence goes on from NC_086320.1 coordinate 236,710,709, forward strand.
ATTTCTTAAGACTACGTTCGCCTCTGCACCTATTTTACAGCATCCTGTCCCCTCACTGCCCTATATTCTTGAAGTTGATGCTTCCGATATCGGGGTAGGTGCTGTCTTATCCCAAAGAGAGTCGCCTGAAAAACCATTGCATCCTTGTGGCTTCTTTTCCAAACAAATGTCCAAAGCAGAAAAGAATTATGATGTGGGTAATCGCGAACTCCTTGCTATTATTTTAGCACTTAAAGAATGGAGACATTAGTTAGAAGGAACTAAGGATCCTATCCTCATATTTATGGATCACAAGAACCTATCCTACCTTAGTGAGGCTAAAAGATTGTCTTCTAGGCAGGCTAGGTGGTCACTGTTTTTGTCTCATTTCAATTATATTATCACCTATAGGCCAGGTGATCGCAACACTAAAGCAGCCGCTCTTTCCAGACAGTTCGAAACTGCTGACAAACAGGAGATTGATGTTACTCCCATCATTCCCCCAGACAGGATTATAGCTACTACTATTTTGTCTATTTCCTCGTCCCTCTTACAGGCCATAGAAGCAAAAAAAAACATGGCCCCTAGCGAGAAGATAAACTATTCGTTGATGTTCCCGAGAGACGGGATATTCTGTCGTTGTATCATGACACTAAGACTGCTGGACATCCTGGTATTTCCAAAACGGTGTCAGCTGTTTCTCTGTATTTCTGGTGGGATTCCTTACGCAAGGATGTCACCGACTATATAGGTGCTTGTACTACTTGTGCCTGTATGAAATCTTCTTGTAGAGTTCCTTGTGGGCTGTTGCATCCGTTACCCGTTCCCGAGAGACCTTGGTCTAACCTGTCCATGGATTTTATTGTTGAATTACCCCCTTCGAATGGTAACACAGTTATCCTAATGATAGTAGATTGGTTTTCCAAGATGGCCCACTTTGTGTCTCTTCGCAAGCTGCCCACGTCTAGGGAACTGGCACTTATCTTCGCCAGAGAGGTGTTTCGGTTGCATGGCATTCCCGTATCTATTGTGTCCGATAGGGGTAGCCAATTTATTTCCAGGTTCTGGAAAGCCTTTTGTTCGGAAATGGGTATTACTCTCTCATTTTCTTCCGCATACCACCCCCAGTCTAATGGAGCTGCTGAACGTGCCAATTAATCTCTGGAGCAGTACCTTAGTTGTTTCATATCCCACCATCAGAACAATTGGTCTGACCTTCTTCCTTGGGCTGAGTTTGCTCAGAATAACGCTACTCATGATTCTTCCGGCAAAAGTCCTTTTTATGTTGTCTATGGCCAGCATCCCATTGTTCTTCCGTCTGCTTTCTCCTCACAGGGCATGCCAGTTCTGGATGACATTTGGCTGGTTTGCCTAATACTTGGGAGCAGGTTCAGCGTTCTTTGGTGGGTTCCGCTGCTCGCCAGAAGGTGCAGGCTGACAAGCATCGCAGGGTGGCTCCTTCTTATGTCGTGGGGGACAGGGTTTTGCTTTTCACGCGAAATATTCGCCTCCGGGTGCCTTCTATGAAATTGGCTCACCGCTTTATTGGTCCTTATCGTATTTTGCATAAGGTTAATCCTATTTCGTATGCCTTAGGTCTTCCTAAGAATCTGCGTATTCCTAATGTCTTTCACACCTCGTTGTTGAAGCCTTACGTACGCAACCGCTATACCCGGCATACTCCTCCTCCCCCTCCTGTCTCTGTGGAGGGTCATGAGGAGTTTGAAGTTTCTGCTGTTCTTGACTCTCGTTTCCTTAGAGGTCGACTTCAGTACCTGGTGCATTGGAAGGGCTATGGGCCTGAGGAGCGCAGTTGGATTTCCGCTGAAGCTGTTCACGCTCCTCGCCTTGTGCGTTCTTTCCATTCTTGTTTTCCTGCCAGGCCTGGCCCTCCCTGCCCAGAGGGCATGTCCTCAGGGGGGGGGGTACTGTAGCGCTACTTACCCTTTCCAGGGGCCAGCCGGGGTCCTCTGTTCGAGCCGTGCGCGGTCCTGCTGCAGCACGAGCCGCATGCGGCTCATCCGACGGCTGCAACAGGAAGGCAGGCAGTGACCGCGAGAAGCGGTCACGTGTCCCGCCTAACTCTAAGAGCACGCCGCGGGTCTCGGGCGCGCTCTTAAAGGGACAGCGGGAGCCTAAATTGGAAAAGGCCTCCCATTGGTGCCTGTCATGCCACACTCCCCATACACTTACCTTTTGGGGGCGTGGATATGACAGGGGCCAATCAAAATAGATGTTTAGTTATATATACTCACCTTTTTCCCTTAGTTCCTTGCCCTACCATGGTTTCTGTTTCAGTTCCCTTTAGCGCTTGTTGTATTCAGTTGTGTTCCTTCGTACTTGACCTTGGCTTTGTTTTCTGACTACATTATCTCTTTATCCTTATCTGTTCTGTTTGCCGGCTTGCTGTTTACTGTGTACCAGACCCAGGCTAGTCCTAGTTTACGCTGTCTCTTTGTGCCCCTGACCTCGGATCGTTCCTGACTCTGTACTTCTCCTATATATGTCGAGTCCGGCCACTCTAAGGTCCGGTAGACGTATCTCCCCTCTGTGTTGTCTTCTGTTTAGCTGAATCCTGCGTGTTGGGGTATATTTTCGTTACACATACTACACAAATAAGATTTTGGCTAAACATGCTGTATCACATACTGAAGAAATATAAAACCTTGATGAAACTCATTTTAACCCCTTAAGGACACATGACATGTGTGACATGTCATGACTCCCTTTTATTCCAGAAGTTTGGTCCTTAAGGGGTTAAATTTGTAAAGGTGCTATTTCACATAGCATGACTCCTATATAGGTTATCCACCATGTAAATGGAAACTAAAGAAACATATCTAGCATTATATTTTGTTTCCTAATCCTCCCTGTCTCATAAAAAAATTAATAAAAAGGAACTGAAAGTTCCTGAGGTTTCCTGCAGTCACTCAAAGCCCCCCGCACTATATGAAATCACTACAAGGAGAACTCGTCCACATTAAATAGCAAAGCTCCATGTACAATGCTTTCCCAATAATGGCAATAATAATCTGTGTTATCAACCTCAAATCATAAATATATATTTACACACACATATTTAGACTTGTGTGATGGTGGTGATGTGCCAGAAAGAATGCTTTGTCATCATATTGCAAGCATAGTAGAGGCACATCACACCTTATGACAAGCACAGCACAGGCCATTACACCTTATTGTAAACACAACATTGATAAATCACACCTTTTTACAAGCATAAAACTAGGACATCACACCATATCAGTGCTGGATTGGGGATAAAAACCAGCCCTGGAAAAAGTTTTATACCAATTCACAGGACTTGCCCCAGGACCTACCCCAGCAAAGAGATTGCACTCACAGGACTTGCTCCAGCACTTACCCCAGCACAGAGATTGCGCTCACATGACTTGTGCGAGCACCCATAACTTACACAACACTCAGAGTGCACTCACAGGACTTGCCCCAGCACCCAGGACTTACCCTGGCATTTAGATTGCACTCACAGGACTTGCCTGAGGACATCAAACAGCCTCTTGCATGCACCATGCAGAACTGGTATGAAATTTCCGGAGGCAACAAAGGAGACATCACATTGGCCGAGAGAGTACTCTCTCACACTCTTATGGCCGCATCTGCAACCCGCCACTGCCAAATTCTTAAAGGCCACATCCCACAGCTACCCCAAGGTAGTCCAGCCCTGCACCCGATTACAACAGAAGTCTTTAATTTTTTGGGGCCGTCCTTAGGGGTGTGCGAGCTGTGCGGCCGACACAGCACACACATTGGCGGCTACACGGGTGGAGGATTTCATTATTCTCCACCTGGGAAAACAAAATAAAAAAATAGCGGTGGGGGCAGGGCTTAGTGTGCGGCGCGGCGGGACTACTTGATGGTGGGGCGGGGCTAGAAGTGCAGAGTAATTGCTGCAGTGGAAGCAGGAAGGAGTCCCTGCTTCCCCAACAACCAGAATCCAGTAGCTGCACTACTTCCACCTCCATAATGAAAAGAGGTAACTATGTGTGATTGTCTGCCTGTGTGTGTGTGTGTGTGTGTGTGTTTGTGTGTGAGACTGTCTTCCTCTGCGTGTGTGACTGTCTGCCTGTGTGTGTGTGTGTGTGTGTGTGACTGCCTGTGTGTGTGTGTGTGTGACTGTCTGCCTGTTTGTGTGCGTGTGTGTGTGTGTGTGTGTGTGTGAGAGAGACTGTCTGCCTCTGTGTGTGTGACTGTCTGCCTGTAACTCTCTGTGTGTGTGTGTGTGTGTGTGTAATGAATAGTTATTTTAAGATCATTATTAATTTAATAAATCCCATATACAATCACCACACTTCTATTCCACACTATACATGGATGACATGTAAAAAAAAGTCCAATATTTAAAATCATAAAGGGCAAAATCTAATTATTACAAATAATTCTGTGAAATAAAACGAAACACACTGTCTGTTACAAGATAGTGTTGTGAGTACATGCAGCATACACTGTTACTCATTGCCAAGCTTGGTAAGTAAAGTGCATCCAGTTAGGGGTAGCTCGAGGTAGCTGTGTACTGCGGTAGATCAGCTCCAGCCATTTTCAGACAGTATTTCCTTTCCAGGCAAGCTTTCTTTTACTGAACAAGTTTTGGAGCTCCACCCCCAAGTAGGAAGTCAACATGTTTCGCCGGGTGTAGCCGGCTTCCTCAGGACGTAGTGCTGTTATCTCCATCTTGGAAGAGGTTATCTAAGGGCATGTTCAGCCTTATTCAGCTGTTCTGATTTGTGTGCTAGAGAATGCCTCATTTCCATATCGTGAGTCCTTCAACATACATACCATATGAAAAGTCTTTACTTTTTTGACAATTACTTACACCCTCAGCCTCACCCCCCCCACCATCACCCCTCCCCACCCTCACCATCACCCCCCAGCACCCTCAGCCTCACCCCCCACCACCATCACCCCTCCCCACCCTCACCATCACCCCCCACCACCCTCAGCCTCACCCCCCACCACCACTATCACCCCCCACCACCATCACCCCCCACCACCCTCAGCCTCACCCCCCACCACCATCACCCCCACCACCCTCAGCCTCACCCCTCACCACCCTCAGCCTCACCCCCTCCCCACCCTCACCATCACCCACCACCACTCTCACCATCACCCCCCAGCACCCTCAGCCTCACCCCCCACCACCATCACCCCTCCCCGCCCTCACCATCACCCCCCACCACCCTCAGCCTCACCCCCCACCACCATCACCCCCCCACCCTCAGCCTCACCCCCTACCACCATCACCCCTCCCCACCCTCACCATCACCCCCACCACCATCACCCCCACCACCTTCAGCTTTACCCCCACCACCCTCAGCTTTACCCCCACCACCCTCAGCCTCACCCCCACCACCCTCAGCCTCACCCCCACCACCCTCAGCCTCACCCCCCACCACCCTCAGCCTCACCCCCCACCACCCTCAGCCTCACCCCCCACCACCCTCATCATCACCACCCCCCCACCACCCTCATCATCACCACCCCCCCCACCACCCTCATCATCACCACCCCCCCACCACCCTCATCATCACCACCACCCCCCACCACCCTCAGCATCACTCCCCCCACCACCCTCAGCATCACCCCCCTCACCACCCTCAGCCTCACCCCCCACCACCCTCAGCAAAGCCCTCCGTCAACACCCTCAGCCTCACCCCACTCACCATCCCCCCCTCACTCTCACATTACCCCCTCACTCTCACATTACCCCCTCACTCTCACATTACCCCCTCACTCTCTCATTAGCCCCCTTACTCTCACATTAGCCCCCCCCACTCTCACATTAGCCCCCCCCACTCTCACATTACCCCCCCCCACTCTCACATTACCCCCCCACTCTCACATTACCCCCCCACTCTCACATTACCCACCCACTCTCACATTACCCACCCACTCTCACATTATCCCCCCTCACTCTCACATTATCCCCCCCTCACTCTCACATTATACCCCCTCTCACTCTCACATTACCCCACTCTCACATTACCCCCCCTCACTCTCACATTACCCCCTCACTCTCACATTACCCCCCTCACTCTCACATTACCCCCCTCACTCTTACATTACCCCCCTCACTTTTACATTACCCCCCTCACTCTCACATTACCATCACCCCCCGCTCCCTGTCACATTACCATCACCCCCCGCTTATTCTCACCATCACACCCCCCGCTCCCTCTCACCATCACCCCCCGCTCATCCTTGCAGCATCCCCCAAAGGCTGAGAAACAGACCAGAGATAAACTGGGTCATCCAGTAGTGTACCTAGGCAAATCTCGGATTTGCAATAACTTCAATGAGGGCTCCTGCGGTTACAGCGCCTGCCGCTTATTACACATATGTTCGCATTGTTTCAGGGCACATGCAAAATCCATATGCCCAAATAAAATGTACCAGAAACCTTATTTGTCTCCGGTGAACGTTCCTGTACTTGCACGTATGCTGTCCACTCACCCCTCCAAACACTTTGTGGAATTTTTATGCACAGGGCTCACCCAGGGTTTTCACACAGGGCTCATTTACATGCCAACAGGGGTATTAGAGTGTCACAATTTGCAGTCTGCCACTAATCACCCTACTTCAGTCACTACCTTGTTACAACTTAAAGTGGATCAGGGATTTGTCATTGGGCCTTTTTGTAACCCCCCCCCCCCCCCCTTTTCCAGCTGGAGAACTAACCCTATCGGGCTGGTTTCTAGCAAAAATTCAGAGAAACTAAGACTCATCATTGACCTATCCTCACACCACTCTTCAGCCATCCCCAGCCTAAACTCATTGATTCCATCTGAGGAATTTTCCCTACAATACTCCACTATTGATGAAGCTGTTGTGGCTATCAGATCGTCAGGGTTGGGGGCTTGGCTTAGCAAGACGGATATTGTGAATGCTTTGAAATTGTTACCTATACACCCCTCAACTTTGGGGCCAAGAGTAGTCCGAGGATTTTTGACACGTTCGCAGAAGCTTTGTGTTGGCTCCTCCTTAATACCTGCAGGTGCCCAAATGTGATACATTACTTAGATGATTTTCTGTTCATCGAATCCAATTCCAACCCCCCAGGTAGTCTAGACAAAGCAGTTAAGCTATTCACCTCCCTTGGTTTCCCCGTGCCACCCACTAAAACCGAAGGTCCAGACACAATCATAAACGTTCTTGGTATTCTGCTGGATTCATCAACAATGATGGCCAGCCTCCCTAGAGGAAAGATCGATCACATCCTACACGATATTAGTCACTACATGCACAGGGGGTATTGCAATCGTAAAGAATTACAATCACTTTTGAGTTCACTAAATTTCGCCATGCGCATAATCCCCCAGGGCAGGGCTTTCATTTCTAGGCTCCTCGCCCTGTTCCCCACCTTCTCCAATGACTATGCCCGCATATCCTTGGACTGTTCTGCAACCGCTGACCTCCAGATGTGGTATAAATTCCTCTCGGACTGGAATGGGAGGAGCATGTTCCTCCCGCATATTGATTCACGGTCACCTGTCATTTGGACAGACGCAGCATCATCAGCGGGATATGCGGCCATTTTCGGCACAGAATGGCTCTGGGGGACCTGGCCAATAGAAACACAGGGCATTGAGGGGTTTCACACTAACTAAGCCCTATTTGAAGTGTACCCAATAGTTGCTGCAGCTGTCACTTGGTGTAGGTTGTGGAAAGGGCAGTCCGTACGCTTTTTTTCTGACAACTTGGCAATATGCCACATTATCAATAAGGGTCGCTCTTCCTCTTTGGCGATTATGAGTTTCCTTAGGAAACTGACATGGCTGGCAGCTACCCATCACTTCCACATTGTATGCTCTCATGTTCCTGGCATATACAATACGGCAGCTGACCAGCTATCTCGCTTTCAATTTCAGGCCTTCAGACTGTCCCTACCCTCGGCAGCTCGTGTGGCAACCCCAGCTCCAAATTTCCAAGACCTTATTATGGAGTAGATTAACTACTTCAGCACAGCCACGTTCTCACCAAGTTAGCCTTATCCACCAGCACTCAACACACGTATCACAGAGCTTTTCACTTGTACAACCAATTCATGTCTGACCATCACCTAGCCAACTGGCTTGAGGTTTCTTCACTGTTAGCTTTTGCATCTTTTTGCCACCTTAAACTTAAATTCTCACATAATACTATTAAGCTGTACCTCACGGGGATACAACACCATATGTATTGCTCCTTCCCTAACCACAAAGGGTTTTTAACTTCTTACCCCATCCGAACACTACTGAAGGGCATAGCGAAAGCAGATGGCGCAGCAACACTCAAGAGACTGGCCATTGACATTAAAATGTTCAAATCCTTGTCCGACCTACTCGACCAGGCACCATTTGAACCCCATACGAACAAGGTTATTAAAACCGCCATTTATCTAGCCTTTTATGGGATTCTTAGACCAAGAGAATTCACCATTAGTGGCCAGCACCATAGCCAAGGGTGCCTCCTCACCTCTTACCTCACGAAACACACAGACTACTACGTCCTGACCCTACCTAAGACCAAAACAAGTCAGATGGGGGAACCGGTTCACATAACCTACTACCCCACAGGGAACAACTGGTGTCCGCTTTCTTAGCCACAACACCAACACGCACCTCAAAACCACTACTATTACTACACAATGCAATTCTTACCACAGCAAAATTCATGCTTTATGTCCGTATGCTTATCACCAGACTTGGTTTAAATCCTAGCAACTACTCAGGGCACTCCTTCAGAATCGGAGCGGCCTCCACGGCCACTAGCCAAGACACCCAGTCCAAGAGATTAGGAGGGCTTTCATTAAGATGTCTACTTAAGATGTAATAATGTACTATGTCTTCTGAATAAATGTTTTCTTTGATTTATCTCTTTTTGCCCACTTTATTTACCGGCCTACAGCATACATCGGTTTCGGCACACCTCAACCGACTATTTCCTTTTATTTATTTCTCTTCACCAGAGTATTCCATATCATATGAGAATGCCCCGAACACAAATTGGAAGGCATGAGGAAGCAGTTGGAAGCAGGCTAAGTCAGGAGACAGAGAAAGAGACCCATGACATTCAAATTCCTGAGAATACCTGAGAACATCTGATGAGAACATCTCTTTAACTGGTAATTATACTGGTTTCATTTAATTAATCTAAATTAATTAAAATTTTCTAATAGCATGATATATGACTGGATAAATCACGATCAGATTTCGATATTTAGAAATCTTAGTTAAATAAGAAGTACATAGTTATAACCATTCCATTCTGCAGATGGAATTAGAATAATTATGTATTTATGTGAAATATCACATGTTAGCATATCGTGATATTTATCTAGGTGTATTGATTTGCTCTAAAATAAAATATCTGTGTAGGCAAGTTAAAATTCTGCTTATAGAACATGGTAGATTACTTTTGGACGGTTCCAGGAAATGACTAATGAGCTGGTTTAAATGTTATTTTATTTAAAATTGCATGAGAATAGATCTTAATTATGTAGGAGGTCTAGCCAGCATTGAAAGGGTTATTCTAACTGTCAGCTAAAGTTTTATGGCCTTAAGCTGCAAGCTCTGTGTGTGTAAGTTTCACTTTCGCTTCTCTGTGAACTACCATCATAAATCTTCTCTTGACAGCTAATTTTGTAGATTCTAAGCTGTGTTAAACCATTGGGAGATGTTTACATTACCATATTGTATTGCATACTATGTTATACTGAATATTCATTGATTATTATCACACATGTTGTAACGGATCGCCTGGCACCCCGACTTGGTACCTCCGTTAATGGATGCTCCTAGTGCTTCCTGAGGACTCCAAGCACTCTGGCAGACACCACAATCACCGAATCCGAGAAACCTTTTAAATTCTCCCAAGCATATGAATGCTGTAGACCATTGAATAGGAACCATACGAATAGGCTTGTACTCCTAGCAGTCAACTGGAACATTTCTCTTCACCAGAGTATTCCATATCATATGAGAATGCCCCGAACACAAATTGGAAGGCATGGCCTGAAGTTGTGGGAGGGGCTATAGACCTACTTAAGGGACTCCCCCCTTCCCTTACTTACCTTCGTTGGTCTAGACGAACAGGCCCACCCTCCACTCCCATTAGCTATATTTTCCTCTATGTAAGCCCACTTTATTTACCGGCCTACAGCATAAATCGGTTTCGGCACACCTCAACTATTTCCTTTTAGTATTTCTCTTCACCAGAGTATTCTTTATCATATGAGAATGCCCCGAACACAAATATATATATATATATATATATATATATATATATATATATATATATATATATATATATATAATCCAAATGAAATAGGCTGCTCTCCGGACTTAAAAATTCCAATTTTTATTAAAGTTGATTAAAAATTACGACCAACGTTTCGGTCCCCGTTCGGGACCTTCTTCAGGGTCAAATTCAGCAGGTCCTGCTGAATTTGACCCTGAAGAAGGTCCCGAATGGGGACCGAAACGTTGGTCGTAATTTTTAATCAACTTTAATAAAAATTGGAATTTTTAAGTCCGGAGAGCAGCCTATTTCATTTGGATTATTTATCATTTTGGAGCTTTGGTCTGGCGCCCAGCATTGGCTTATGGTACACGTGAGTGCTGGGGATTTCAAATAATTTTTATATATATATATATATATATATATATATATATGCTCTAACATTTAAAAAGAAAAGGAGGGAAAATTAATAAATGACACTTAATACATTTGAATCAGTTAACATTCATAAAATATGCATGTATCCAAGGGCAGACAGTTAAGATGGATGTGTATATGTTGTCAAATGTTTTCACTCAAAACTTCAAGATGGAAGATTAAAAATTAATGTGGCGGAGCCTGACCACTGACCAGATCAGACATGCTTTGTCTGAGCTCCCACGTCTGGGCAGCGAAACTGGAGATTACAGCGAGCCTCAAAAGGGCACTGACCCGAACAACGACCAAACTACTCACCAGCCGGTGATATACACGGAGATACCGCATTTGACCCGACACGGCACCAGAGTTGCCAGACTAAGGCTTGAGGCCTACCTGAGCTTGAGCTGGGGCGAGACGTCCGCCACCCAGTTCTCCGACCGGTGTGAACCGGTGGGGGTTATCCCGGTCCCCACAGGTGACAACCCAGGCCAACCGCAAGGCTCAAGCACCAGCCCTGCAGCAAAGTGCGAACGTGATGGCTTACCCCATTATGGCCGACGCCACACAGCCACGTGTACACCAAAATGGCGAGATGACTCAGAGCCTCCGGGATAAACCTGCAGATCCCCCCGTACCACCAGCAGCAATGGCAGCAAAAAGTAAGTGGGAAGAAGTAGGGCGATGGGAGAGCGGGTCCACTCTGGGCACTCCTTACAGGGCAAACTCCCAGCCTCACATGATGGGCCCACTTGGGCTGAAGACTACAAGGGGAACATCCCTAGAGCATCAGTCACAGATGCAGCTGACCCAACGCCATGGAAGGCGTCGCTCCACTGGGATACGCTGCAGCCCCTCACAAGGGCAGAACTTGTGGCCAGAGAATGCAGGCCTTCAAGAAGGCCCAGGGCTCCAGGGTGAACTCACCTGATCTCTGGACCACGACCACACTCAAGCCACCACCAAGCCGAGGGGTCGGCTGACCCAGGACTTACACCCCAGCCTGATGTGCCAGACTCTAGTCTTACCTGCCACCACACACAGCTCCATACCTGCACTATAGCACCTGTCAGCCTGACACACTTTCACCTCACAAACGCGACATAAAGTAGCACATGGCAGGAACATGCTAATACAAACCCTGGCACGACTACACTCAACGGCTCTGACCGCCCCCACACACATGTAATACAATATTTTTGTTTTATTTATTTTTTAAGAAATCACTTAATCAATTATTACTTTAGATATATAAAAATTACTTTCGGAAGTGGAAATTTTTGATATCCTTAGTCAAGCCGTTTGGAGTCATGGTATTTAATTTAAATATCCACTTTGTGGGGATATTTATTGTATAATAATAGTAAATAGTTGAGAATTGCCCACTATTTCAATTCTCAGATCCCAAAGATCGTTATCGTGTAAGTGAAATCTATTCCATATAAATAAAATCACAATTTGTTATAAAAATAGATACAATTTATTGTGACAATTTAAATAATAATAATATGTAACATGTGTGGCGAAACCGACCTCGCCACGTGTCCTTGGAGGGGGCTGATTGCCCGCCTCTTGCCTTTGGACTATGGACCAGACTTTATGGGAATGTGATACCCCAGATAGCCATACCATGGAGCCTATTCATATAACGAAAGACTATGGGAAAGACTTTAGCTCCATGGCAATTGTACTGTGTGAGTAGGATCTGCGCGCTATTCGGTAGTTTTGTGCGTGCAGATCCCAGCTATCTGGGGATAGGTGAAATGTCTGTGTGTTATGTGTAAATGTGACTTTATGTATTTTAAAGTGTTTTATGTTGTTTTGCAACCATGTGGTTAATGGAGTCTGCCTTTAGTCCTGGGTAATTGGATTACTTCTCCAATTAACTCCAGGGCAGAAGGGAGGAAACCAGGGTGCATTGTGGGGATGTTTTTCTGCCAGCCAGAAAGGAACAAAAGATACTTTTAGTAACTTTTGAACCCCTGGTCGGATTCATGCCATTTTTTAATATGTTGTTCCCCTGAATGGATTGATTGTGGATATGTATTTTTATGTGAATGTGATGTATGGTTTTAAAGTTATGAAAGTTGTGTAAAAGTATATTTTACACTGTATGCATAATGGGATTATGTGTCACACTAAGGGGAGGGGATGTGTGGGAGGTAACATCTATGTCATTGGTTCTTTTATGCCTCCCCCTGGGTGTGGCCTGTATGTGTGAGTTGGAAATAAAAGCCAGGCTGGATGAGCCAGTCCAGAGTTCCTGTTTAACCCTCAAAGTGATGTGTCGTCTCATTATTGGGGGAAGGATTTATTGCATGCTGTTCCAGTTGACTGCTAGGAGTACAAGCCTATTCGTATGGTTCCTATTCAATGGTCTACAGCATTCATATGCTTGGGAGAATTTAAAAGGTTTCTCGGATTCGGTGATTGTGGTGTCTGCCAGAGTGCTTGGAGTCCTCAGGAAGCACTAGGAGCATCCATTAACGGAGGTACCAAGTCGGGGTGCCAGGCGATCCGTTACAACATGTGTGATAATAATCAATGAATATTCAGTATAACATAGTATGCAATACAATATGGTAATGTAAACATCTCCCAATGGTTTAACACAGCTTAGAATCTACAAAATTAGCTGTCAAGAGAAGATTTATGATGGTAGTTCACAGAGAAGCGAAAGTGAAACTTACACACACAGAGCTTGCAGCTTAAGGCCATAAAACTTTAGCTGACAGTTAGAATAACCCTTTCAATGCTGGCTAGACCTCCTACATAATTAAGATCTATTCTCATGCAATTTTAAATAAAATAACATTTAAACCAGCTCATTAGTCATTTCCTGGAACCGTCCAAAAGTAATCTACCATGTTCTATAAGCAGAATTTTAACTTGCCTACACAGATATTTTATTTTAGAGCAAATCAATACACCTGGATAAATATCACGATATGCTAACATGTGATATTTCACATAAATACATAATTATTCTAATTCCATCTGCAGAATGGAATGGTTATAACTATGTACTTCTTATTTAACTAAGATTTCTAAATATCGAAATCTGATCGTGATTTATCCAGTCATATATCATGCTATTAGAAAATTTTAATTAATTTAGATTAATTAAATGAAACCAGTATAATTACCAGTTAAAGAGATGTTCTCATCAGATGTTCTCAGGTATTCTCAGGAATTTGAATGTCATGGGTCTCTTTCTCTGTCTCCTGACTTAGCCTGCTTCCAACTGCTTCCTCTGCATACCTCTCTCTTCCCTTTGTCTTAACTTTTAAAGGGAAAAATTCTCTGTTCGTCACTAGGTGATAGGCCAATAGAAAACTGGAGGTGTGGTTACCTTCCAGATAGCAATTTAAGTATTTGGTCTATAGAGGGCAGTCTCGTCCCACTAAACATTCCTATCCAGGAAAGAGTTAACTTTTCCTGGTGGCTATTTTGACGTCATTTACCTTATCTTTATGGTTGTCTATAACTTAAGTTTTCTGTCAGGTCAAAGAGTTTTTTTAGGCTTTCTTCAGACTATGTGTCTCCAATTCTTGCTGTAATTTCTAATATGACAGTTCGTAAACTAAGTTTCACCTTTCTCTTACAATGGGAATCTTATACAATATTGAAAGTAAAATTTAATTATTTAATCTTCTCTGTCATAAATATCTGGTTTTAGAATTAATTATATTCCATTAGCATTTAGACAGTCTGTCCATCCCCCGTTCTCATCTCTTATCAATTTGGTTCTTATATACTAAGCATTCCTTAGCTTCTGGCAAAGTGGTTAGTTTTACAGAAGGGATAGAAATCTTGTGTCTTTTGTTAACTTGAAAATAACAAAATGGAGTCTGATCTGTTCCGATTGACTCTGACGATATACATTTTAATTTCTATCATAGCACAAAATGTCTGCCGATATAAATACCCTGACATTTTAAATACCTAAATACCCCTTTAGTGCATTTCATAGCAAAAAATTAATTTAGCTTATGAATAAGCACTACGGAAGTTACCAGACATATTGTGCAATCACATCATTTCTAACATAGGCCCGTGCGTGGAATGAACATTTTTGTATATTTTTGTACCTGTAAGAGTTTTTAACTTTACACTTAGTACAATCAACCATAATATCATTATTATCATAGCACACCCAATAATAATCTTAACATGGATGAACCAGTCAACACGAGCAATAAGGTCAGTGTAACGGAGCTCCGTGTACTCCGACCAAGTACCCTCCGTTGATGGATGCTCCTAGCGCTTCCAGAGGACTCCAAGCACTCCACCAGACACCATAAGCACCGCAGGCTGCAGCTATCTCCCTTAAGAACGAAGCAGGAACAAGCTCTTACAAGAGCTCAGTGATTATAGCAAGGGAATATGCCTAGCATAGCAATCCCTTGTAGCAGATTCCCCAAATAAGAGACAGGACTCAAGTTGAGGGTAAAAATAGAACTCACTGGCTGCTAGCTTGCAGCCCTTTTTATTAGGTGCTCCCATGAAGGGGAGGGACACACACAGTAACGTACATTAACCAATCACACAATAGTTACATCCCACACATAGCCCTCCCCTCTACCTGTAAACTAATTATACAATTAAAATAGGTAGGGAAAATACAGTTTTTAAACAACATTCATAACTCCCAAAATATACATCACATTCGCATAAAAATACATATTCACAATCAATCCATTCAGGGGAACAACATACTCAAAAATCATACGAATTGGACCAGGGGTTCAAAAGTTAGTAGAAATGTGCATTTGACCTTCTGGAAGCATGGTTTTACAGGGCCCTCTATCCTGGAGACAATGGGGGGAAGTAATTCAATTATCCAGGACTAGAGGCAGACTCCATTAACCACATGGTTGCAAAACGCCATAAAACACTTTAAAATACATAAAGCCACATTTTACACATAACACACAGACATTTCACATATCCCCCGATAGCTCAGGTCTGAGTGCACATTATTAGGTGAATGGCACTCAGCCCAACCGAATACAGTTTAATCGCCATGGAGCCAAAGTCTTTAATCACACGAATAGGCTCCATGGCATAGCTATCTGGGTTACCACAGCTCACACAGGGCAAGTACCAAATGACCCCACTGTATTTAAAGGGCCAGAATGAGTGACATACACTCTGGTATGGACGAATACTGTTTTTAAAGGGCCCAATCTCCCAGGGCCATAGTCCAAAGGCAGCAGGCGGGCAGCCAGGCTTCTCCAATGCAATGTGGCGAGATTGCTCTCGTCACAGTCAGTATCTAGCTCAGAGTATTTAAATGTGTCCACAGAAATGTTATCTTTCCTGATTGACATTTGGATAGTGTGGTTGGGCTTATGGTCCAGCAAGAACTTTAGATTAGGATCTAGAGGGATATCTAGATTCTGGAAGGGATCCACCATCTCAATAGCAATTTCGATGACGTCAGTGTACACTGGGTATAGCGTAATGTCACCAATGGTGATACGAGAGTCGTGGGGTACCTTGATCAGTGAGACAGGTGCTGGTAAGGCAATTACATTATTAGTCACCTGGTCCCTGTGAAAAACAATCATGTTTTTAAGACACGTGCTTACCAACCATTTATCTTTTACTAAGATAGCATGTACTAACGCATTACTGTCGGTTTTTGACATAGTTACTTGACATGTTTCAGAGCCATGTTTAAGGTACTCGATCCCACACAAAGCATTGGTAGAATCGTACACAAAAGGTTTTCCATCACATTGGAAATTAATGTCTTTGAATTTTTCACAGTTATTCAAAATGGGTATTGAATACAAATCTGGTACCCACAGTTGAAAAGCCAAAACGTCTGGGGTTTGGACTTTTACATGGATATTTTCCTTCCATGTACCGACGTTGTAAATTGTTTTCATTTGAAAAAATTTTTTGGGAGTTACATATGGTATTGCCAATAAAAAGCAAATCTCCATACGTTCCGGGTCAATTAAGAGAGGTATAGCGCTCCCCATCTCAAAGGCCAGATTTAATTGCATGGGCTCAATTGTTTCTCCATCCACATTGGCAAGCATCGCATGAACAATATCCTTGGACACAAAATACAGAGGTATGCGTCCCCCTGCCAATTCGATCATTCCAGTTTGCACTTCGTCAAGAAAAGCAAGTGTGTGGAACAATAGTGGGTCATGCAGAAATAGAAGTTCACGCTTAAATAAGTCATGACTTTGGTGCAACTCAGTGGGTCTGGCAATTAACTCCGAATGCAAATTTGTTGTAACAACTGTGTCTTCCACAGTAGTTAACACATCTTGGAGAAGTGTTCTTTGCTGTTTTTATCACCTGATGAATATCGTTAATGTGTTGCTTTAGCACATAGATTTCCATATCCAGCTTTTGGACAGTAATAGAGTTGGCTGCAGACATTCCAGTTGCAACAACTGCACCGACAGTGACACAAACTAATGCAACAATTATAGCGGTGAGGAACCTTTTGGGTCGGTTGCTCATCGAAATAGAACTGGATACAAATGGTTTCCGGGCTTGCTCCAAGATGTTTCGCACACGGTCCTGTGCTCTTTGCATCTGGTACCAAGTCTGTAACTCAGGAAGCTGCATCGATGAAATGTTGTACTCCTTCTCGATGGAAATTTTGGGGTCCAAGCTGACGAACACATGTCGGGTCAGGATCCTCTTCTCTGTCAAGATGAACCCTGGTGTCTCTTGAATCAGGATGCCGGAGGATGGTCCCATCTCTGTGATCTGGTCGGTCTGTAGCTCTTGGCACAGGAGCAGTACGATACAGAAAAACGCCACATCCTTCTTGGACATCTTTCCACAGTCACGGATCAGGAACTCATTTCAGACTTATCTACTAATGATTCAAGTTTTGTTAAGCATACAAACTTATAACAGTGTGACATCACTTGGCCTAGGACAACACATTATTACAATTCATCAACATATGTATTCTCTCTAATTCTATTTTTATAACTTCATCCCTCACTTCATTTATTACTGACTCCTCAGCAATATGCCTATTGCAGTTAAACAAGCTAGTAACCTGCTTAAAAATGTAGTTATTGGATGGCAAGGAAATGGTTAATGACAGGAACGTACATGAGATCATGGCACATCACAACATTTCACATCATACGATACCACGTAAATCAAGCATTCATCCAGGTTAGTCGTTCACCCTTCTGCATCCGAATCCACACCTATAATCCTTAATTGAGATTTAGGATGACAAGCACGCAACTGGTTAATGTGAACCCACTTTTCAATAAAATCACCATCCTTAGGAATTTTTATTTTGTATGCTACTGGGGAGATTTTGTTAATGATGAGATATGGCCCTTTCCAAGAAGGTAAAAATGTATTTTCCATGACTTGATTTCGCGCAAAGTTATACAGATAGACTTGATCTGTTATCTCATATTCCTTTTTCGTGGTTTTTAAATCGTAATAGGTCTTAACCCCTGTCGCTACTTTTTCTAGATTCTTTTGGGCAAAAGCAAATGCATGCTGTAAATGCTTGCTCAAATCTTCGATATACTGATGCGTAGTGGCAGCATTGATCAAGTTATGATCCGAAGTACGATATAGTAAATGCTGTGGTAAAACCATATTTCTTCCTGTCATCAATTCAAAAGGTGACAATTTGGTAGCAGTGCTAGGTGTAGCTCTAATCGCCATTAAAACTAGGGGCAATTTAATGTCCCAGTCTTTACCAGACTCCTTAACATACTTCTTCAGAATATTAACGATAGACTGGTTATATCGCTCTACCCCCCGCTAGACGCAGCGCGGTATGCAATATGTAGCTTTCGTCTAACACCTAGAATGTTCCACATCTTAGCCATTACTTCACTGGTAAAATGACTACCTCTGTCTGACTCAATTCTTTGAGGCAGATCGAACCTGGAAAAGACATGGTTAATAAACAAAGTGGCGCACACAGTACTCGTGTTCTCTTTACAAGACAAACACTCTATCCACTTTGTGTACATACATGTAATGGTTAACATGTATTTGTTACCTCTTGAAGATCTTGTTACAGGACCTATAAAATTTGAATATCAGACCAGGGTAATGACACCCCCCTCTTCTGAAGTGGTGCACGATGGGTTGGACCATGGGGTTGATATTGCGGACAAATCAAGCATCCCTGACAATATGTCTTAACATCTCTTAACATGTGTGGCCAATATGCATAATCACGCAATATCTCATATGTGATCTTATCACCACGATGCCCAGATGTAGGTGCACCATATGCGTGTTGGAGCATTAACCCTCGGTAAACAGTTGGGACTACCCATTGTTGAATACCATGTTTAGAAGTTCTGACCAGCAACCCATCCATGATACTAAATTGGACTTTATATCTCATCAAGATTCGTAAATCTTCATTATCTTTGCAATCCTCATCTATGATGGGATTGGCAGTAGGGTCTTCTATATGTTTATAGAATATGCCTATGACGGGATCATTCTTCTGACTGGTAATCAGGTCCTCGCTAGGAGCTTCTTGACTCCATTGCACGACATTTAAGTCGGGATTATCTCTAGCCTGACGTCTAGTTATGACTTCAACATGAATTGAACCTATATGATCATCAATGTTTAGGGTTTCACCATTGATGGCTGCTTGTTTTGCCAGTGAATCGGCTAAGTCATTACCATCCTTATCAATACCTTCTATTTTAGAATGGCCTTTGGTTTTCTTCCAATATATGGTTAAACCATTTTCCTTAACCAGTTCATCGATTTTACAATACAATTTCCCATGTTTAACAGGTTTGTTATTGCTTTTCAGCATTTGGTTACGTTTCCAGCTAGGCAGATATTCGACTAAACTGTTGCGAACATAGTTGGAATCAGTTATGATAACAAATTCTGTGATACTATATTCTATTGCCATTTGAATGGTCTTATATACTGCACAGAGTTTGGCTATCTGACTGCTTTTGGGATACCTGCAACTAACTTCCGTTCAGCACCAGCGACGTGGTGATATGAACAACCATCAATGTATACCCACGGTAGTGGTCGACAGTATTCCTCGTCATAAACTTTATAAGGAGATAGCAATTGCTCTTCTAGGAAGTCATCTCCGGTGTCATTATCATCCAGAGATGGAGCAGAACAGTCATGTAATTCTGCTAAACCTTGGGCAACTGGGCTTCTCTTATTGTGTTTATAATGGACTTCTAACGGCCATCCCTGTAAGGATAGGGTCCTTGCAGTAATCCGACTGTTAGAGAGATTACCGTCTCTAATTCTTTCACTCTGCAGATACTGTAGAGGTTGGTGAGCTGTTTCTACAATTGTTTTCTCACCTTGGATATAGCTACGAAAATTTTGTAGTGCCCAGACAGTCGACAATAACGCCTTCTCACACGTGTTGAATTTAACTTCAACAGGTAACAAAGTCTTGCTAGCATATGCAATAACTTTGTTTAAACTGTCCTGTTTCTGATACAGAACAGCACTGATGCTTAAATTGGTATATCCTGTCTCCAGATAGAAGGGTTTACTCCCCTCTGGGTATGCTAAACAGGGTGCCTGAGTGAGCTTCCTCCTCAGTTCACTTACCGCTTGGTTCTGAGGCTCCCCCAGTTCCAGGTAGTTTCCTTTTTAAGCAGGTGTAAGAGTGGTTTCGTTATTTCTGCATAGTTATCTATAAACTTACGGGAGTAGTTAGTCATACCAAGGAACGATCTTAATTCCCTGATGTTTGAAGGTGTTTTAGCCTTAATTACAGCTTCAACATTCTTCCTCTGGGGATTGAATCCTTCAGAGGTTACCTCATGTCGGAGGAAGTTGACATGGGTGCGACACCATTGCGCCTTTTGACAGTTTAATCCCTGCCTCTCTTAACTGAGTGAGAACATGTCTAATCTCTATGATATGCTTATCAAAGGAAGTGCTTTTCAGCAAGACATCGTCGACATATGATAACGTTCCTCTCTCGAGTGCGTCAGGCATAGCTTTATGCATGAACACAGCGAATTCATGACCAGAGTTTATGTAACCGAAGGGCATACGGGTCCAGGTATACTGCTGCTTTCCAAATGTGAAGGTCAATTTGTATTGGTCTTCATTATGGACTGGTACAGTCCAATATCCCTGCACACAGTCAATGGCAGTGAATTTTTTGGATCCCTGCATTTGTACCAAACATTGGTCTACGTATGGCACTGGCCAACCAGATATATAGACGCGTTTATTTCGCTGTCGTAAGTCAGCGCATAAACGCCATTGTCCATTAGGTTTCAGAATCCCCAAGATCGGATTATTATACGAACTGTGCACCGGACGTATAATGCCCCTTTCCTTTAACCCCTTAAGGACCAAACTTCTGGAATAAAAGGGAATCATGACATGTCACACATGTCATGTGTCCTTAAGGGGTTAAATTCTGAATGATGTCTAGTAGACCATCATATGATGCTAATGGGAGTCTATATTGTTTGATAAATACAGGTGGTAAATTTGGATCAGTTTGTATTCTGGCTACGTGGAGGTTAGTTAACCCACAGTCGTAGGAATCTTTGGCAAAAATATCTTGGAATTTCAAAAGGATTTCCTTTAGCTGTTGTCACTCAGCATCGTTGGAGCAACCGTCAGCTAAAGATATTTGCTCTTCTAGCCTTTCCTGAAATCCTGGAAAGATTTCAGGCTGGCCTATCTCATAAGCTTCTTCAAGCCTAGAAGTTAGGTCAGTTCGGTGTTGACTTACCTTTTCTCTTTGGTCATGATACTCTTGTGATTCCTGCTCATTGAGCGGATGATCGAAGGTGATTGATGCTTCTTCGATTTTACACGAGCCTTCTTCGACGTTGAAGGGATATACAGATAGGATAGTGAATAATCCTTCTGGGGAGGAATGGAATATTTGATCGACAATTTAGTCCTCAGTTAAGTATTCTTCAGGGATGAGGCCTATAATTTGGTTTTGGAAACCAAATGTATAGTGCTCAGCATCCAATGCTAGCCCTAATAATGTTCCTTTTGGTAAAGTAACACTATTGGGTGTAACATTGTTGACCATTATATAGGTGGGAGTCTTACCTATACTTACCATTGGTGTATGTGTTACCACCATCCCTAATTGTTGTATCCTGTTGGATAAACAGATTAGGGCATCAGAGTTTTCTAATCTCTGACCCTCCTTGACCTGTAGGGGTAAAATAAAGTTACTTGTCCCTTGTGGAATGGTTATGTCATCAGGTACTTGGATACTTACCACATATGGTAGTATTTGTCCTGATTTCAAGGTGGTTTCCTCGTGTAGGTATCCACAAGGATTACCTTTTAACCTTGTCCACAAGTTGGAATTAATCAGGTCAAGGTGTATGGCAAAGCGATGTATGACATCATTGCCAACGTAAACCTGATAGCGAGGTTCGTCTATCACTAGGAATAAATGTATAACTGTCTTATTTCCAATGGAAATAGATAGTAAACATTTTGCTATCACATTGTGACTCTCTGATTTGCCATCCAGGTTCTGGATCCACCTGTCATGTGGGGAAGTGTACCTGATCAAATTAGGATTAGCGATCCTCTGAATCCTCTCTGGAGCAATTCTTACGGAATGCTCATCTACAGGTGAGATTGCATCATTCAGCTGCAGGATAGTCACGTCAGGTGACTGACTATTCCTAAAATGTACCTCAATCGAGTCAGGTCTTTCTTCTATCACATGGCAGTTACGATCAGATTGTACATGTGATTTCTCATAGGTTATAGGAAACTTAGCTTGCGACCATACAATTCCATTCACACAGTCAATAATTGTGTTAAGTCTTCTGAGTATATGTTGCGGTCACCGGCCCGCCGAGCCTCACGGCCGTGCCCGACCGACACGGCCACGCCGACAACACAAGCTTACCTGCTCGTCGGCGAGCCGGGAACCGCTCCTTCCGTTCTTCCGGGCATCACGCCCGAATCAAACATGGCGCCGACCACGTGGTCGCGCCTAAGAGTAGCTCCGCCCCCGAAAATTATACCAACGTGTGCGTGACGTCACGACGTCAACGCACACGCACATTTTGGGGTCAGAGGTCGCCCTCTGACCAATCATAGCCTAGAGAGAGGTATTTAAACCCCTAGCTTTCCCCATTACTTTGCCATGTCGTGGTTTCAGTTTCCTGGTTTCCTGAAAGTGCTAATTCTGTGTTTCTGATTTCCTGGTATCCTGATCCTTGGCGTTTCCCTGGTTATTCTGATCTCTGGTTTCCCTGACTTGGCTTGTTTAATCGGTATTGAGTATTTTCTGGCTTCCTTGACCTCGGCTTTCCCTTTGACCATTCTCTGTCTCTAGCGTATTAGTCCGGCCATTCTAAGGTCCGGTTTACGCTCTATCCTGTTATTTTCCTTTTCTTACTTATGTATATGTTTACATAGTTTCTGCGTGCTGGACCACATTACTAGTCGTGACAGTATATCTATACCCAGAATCAGTCAGTTATAGGGGAGATCTACCACTATCACCGGGTGTCTAAAGGTTTTGTTACCTATTTTAAACTTTAACCAGGTATTGCCAATAACATGAAGTGCATTTCCTCCAACACTCAACAGAGCATTGGGGAAATCTCTTAGCTTCGGCTTATCCGTTGCTAAGTCCATTACCTGCTGGAAGTAGGTATTGAATAAGATAGTAGCTTGTGAACCAGTATCTATTAACCCTTTGAAAGGCTGGGGTAGTGAATCCTGTATTTCTACAGACATGTAGTACCTTCCTTCATGTTCTTCTAATTCACATAAGAATTTAGAATGTATCAACATATTACTCGTTTTCCATACATTACCGGTCACAGCAGTAGTTTCTACCTGTACTGAGGAATGCTCAGTCTTACCCACAGGCCCATCCTTTTTAGGAAAATCTTGAACTGTCAAGCGGGAACTAGTGGTTGGCATCTCATCACTTAACCCTTTCAGGTCTGGATCCTGGAAGCTAGTGGCTGCTGGGGCTATTTTAGCCTTTGGCTGAAATGAAAAAACAGAGCAACACGTTGCGCCTCCTTCACCCGGAAGTTAGGCAATAGGAAGGTAGGCAATAGGTTTCCTAACACAACTATTTTACGTTTATTTGACTGTGAGTACCTGGAAAGGAAACAGGGTTAGGTATTACATCTATTGACAACCTAGCCTGTTTAGTTACAGTAGCTATATTTTCTGCGGCACTTGTTGCTGCTGCAGTTGCACAGGTGGCTCTGCAATTGGAGCTGTCCCTAAAAAAGGATTGATAGCAAAGACTTGGTTAATCTTTGTTATTTCCTCCATTAATTTGCCCATCTGGTCTGTCAATTGACCAACCTGACGACGCAAATTGTTTCCCCCATTGCCGTTTTGTCTTTGCCCATTAGAATTTGGCTAGGATGGATGAGACTGTTGGGAGTTATTGGAAGCAGATTGGTTGTTTCTGTTTCGATATCTCCTATTTCCCTGAGGATTCCTTCTCCATTGGGAATTGCCTTGGTTCTTATTAACCCAGGGGCGTTTATTCCCATTGGCGTTTATTCCCATTGGCAGGAATTTGCAGAATTGCTTCTGGTGTTTTCCTGTTTCTGAGGTTTTGGTGTTTTCAAAACCTCGGAATAGGTCCTCTTTTTCTGTTGGGTTTCTAAACCTAACTGAATTTTAGTCTCTGACACCATTTTATCACCAGGTTTCTTAACCTTTGGCTGATTTTCGTCATGTGCATGGTGTATAGTATACAATTTCATGCACTGACTGACTAGCCATTCTAATGGTAACTTACAATCGTAATCTCTTGCGAGATTCATTTGTATGTTTACCGGCATGGCATGAAAATACAGATCTTTGAAGTCTGTACTTTCATACCTGGGTTTTCTTTGGGCCACAGAGTATGCATTTTTAAGAATTATTAAAAATTCTCTGGGGCTTTGATCTAGACGGCACTTTAAGTTATAATGCGCTTTCTTTGCAGAAGCAATGGTTTTATACTTACCATATTTCATGATTATTTTATATTTCATCTTGGACCAGGACATTAACTGTATAGCTTGAAAACTTTCAAGATAAACACGGCACATTGAATCAAAGGTCCACGTGATGAACCATTTCTTATGGATGTCATCATACATGCCCAATGAATTCATGGCTCTATCATAATTTTCCAGATGTTCAGATATGTTTCCTGAACCTCTAGAAAATTGTGGGACAGTCTCTCTAAGGAATTTAATAACCTTTGGCGTTTCATAAACAGGCTTTGTTAATTTACGATCTCTGTTTCTTTCCCTGTGTAAATGTCTATGCGATCTGGCTGCTGGAGAGGAATTAGATCCGTACAACAGTGCAGATGGCATATCAGTCACATGGCCTTCAGAGTGGACAGTGCAATCACTTTCACTCCCATCACTCTGAGCTTCTCGTTCACTGTCACAATTCTGATCAGCATCAGAATCCTGCCAGTGTACAGAACCATGTCTGTTTTCATTCCTATCACCTTGAATCTGATTCCCTCTGTCAAGTTTGGCCAGGACAGTCTTTTCAAACTGTTCTGCCCAAGATTGCCAGGAATCTACAGGTGTTTTCTCAGAATTACTCACATCTTTACTTTGAGACTGTTTTATGAAAACCTGGTCTGGTGTGGGAAAATCATAAGAAGGAGGGGATTTACAGATAGTCTTTTCTTGCCTTTTTGTGCAACTTTTTGGCTCAGAATGATGGCTGCTAACTTCACTGTCTGATTTCTGACTCTCCTTTTCATACTCATCCAATTGCGTTTTAAGCTGATTTATTTCCTGTGCATATTTATCCGTCAAAGCTTTCATTACTTTTTCATGATCAGCCTGACAAGTTTTATGCTCAGCAAGTAAATCTTGGTATTTCCCATCTTGAATGCCCAATTGTTCACTGTACGTATGTTATTATGTGTTCATCACTTAGAATGGTGTGTTTAGCTTCCCATTCTATGTTTTTCAACCAAACCTGAAGCATGAATCATTTTTCATATGTTTATGAATATGGACTAAAGCTTTTTTCCTTAGGTCTTCAATTATTTCAGTATTATCTGTTACAGATGTATCGCTGGCCATTTTTTTATACACAGATTTAATCTCAATACAAAACTCCTTTCTATATGAAGATTAAATTGCATGAATTACACCAATATTATTGTATATGGAATATAATTTCAACTTAAATGATCTCAGCAGCGTGCCTCCAATTTGTGGGGATATTTATGGGATAATAATAGTAAAAAGTTGAGAATTGCCCACTATTTCAATTCTCAGATCCGAAAGATCGTTATCGTGTAAGTGAAATCTATTCCATATAAATAAAATCACAATTTGTTTTAAAAATAGATACAATTTATTGTGACAATTTAAATAATAATACTATGTAACATGCGTGATAATAATCAATGAATATTCAGTATAACATAGTATGCAATACAATATGGTAATGTAAACATCTCCCAATGGTTTAACACAGCTTAGAATCTACTACATTAGCTGTCCAGAGAAGATTTATGATGGTAGTTCACAGAGAAGCGAAAGTGAAACTTACACACACAGAGCTTGCAGCTTAAGGCCATAAAACTTTAGCTGACAGTTAGAATAACCCTTTCAATGCTGGCTAGACCTCCTAGATAATTAAGATCTATTCTCATGCAATTTTAAATAAAATAACATTTAAACCAGCTCATTAGTCATTTCCTGGAACCATCCAATAAGAGTAATCTACCATGTTCTATAAGCAGAATTTTAACTTGCCTAAACAGATATTTTATCTTATTTTAGAGCAAATCAATACACCTGGATAAATATCACGATATGCTAACATGTGATATTTCACATAAATACAACATTATTCTAATTCCATCTGCAGAATGGAAAGGTTATAACTATGTACTTCTTATTTAACTAAGATTTCTAAATATCGAAATCTGATCGTGATTTATCCAGTCATATATCATGCTATTAGAAAATTTTAATTAATTTAGATTAATTAAATGAAACCAGTATAATTACCAGTTAAAGAGATGTTCTCATCAGATGTTCTCAGGTATTCTCAGGAATTTGAATGTCATGGGTCTCTTTCTCTGTCTCCTGACTTAGCCTGCTTCCAACTGCTTCCTCTGCATACCTCTCTCTTCCCTTTGTCTTAACTTTTAAAGGGAAAAATTCTCTGTTCGTCACTAGGTGATAGACCAATAGAAAACTGGAGGTGTGGTTACCTTCCAGATAGCAATTTAAGTATTTGGTCTATAGAGGGCAGTCTCGTCCCACTAAACATTCCTATCCAGGAAAGAGTTAACTTTTCCTGGTGGCTATTTTGACGTCATTTACCTTATCTTTATGGTTGTCTATAACTTGAGTTTTCTGTCAGTTCAAAGAGTTTTTTTAAGGCTTTCTTCAGACTATGTGTCTCCAATTCCTGCTGTAATTTCTAATATGACTGTAACAGATCGCCTGGCACCCAGACTGGGTACCTCCGTTAATGGATGCTCCTAGTGTTTCCTGAGGACTCCAAGCACTGCAGCAGACACCACAACCACTGAATCAGGGAAGCGTATAAATCCTCTCAAGCATATGAATGCTGTAGACAGTTGAATAGGAAACCATACGAATAGGTTTACACTCCTAGCAGTCAAACTGGAACAGCATACAATAAACCCTCCCCCAATAATGAGACGACACTTCACTTTGAGGGTTAAGTAGGACTGAGGCTGGCACTCCCAGCCTGGTTTTTATTACAATTGTTGAGAATACAGGTCCGCCCACAGGGAGGGACAAAACAACCAATCAATCGGTACAATACACACAGACACTCCCACACAAAATCCTCCCCTCTGCCTGTAATAGGATTACTGAACACAATGGGTAATCTCATTATCACAGGCAGAGGAATACAGTTTGATAAAAAATATCACAGGGACCCCAAAACATGCAATAACCGCATAGTATATCCTCAGAACCAGGGGATCTGGGTGAACCACATATCCAAAATTCACCCAGATCCATTCAGTAGTTTGGAAGATACAGCTTAATGCAGATTCAGCAGAACATATACAGATTATATAAAAATAATTACTGTATAATGTGTCCCCTGTTGTATAGTTTAAAACTACTGCACGATGTCTTTGTTTGCCAAATACCGGCGAGATGGCACCGTGTAGAAAAGTCACAACAATGTCTGTGAGTTAAAATGGCCGCCATCCATTGTTCTCACCATGTGCTTCATCCATTGTTCTCACCATGTGCCTCTGATACCTGAAATGGTGGTCACCCAGTAACTCCACAGTATGTCCCCAGATGGTTCTTAAAGGGCCAGTAAGGTCATACATAATCCATTATGCCCAAATATTGTACTTGAAGGGCCATATCTCCCAGGGACCATAATCACAGGGCAGGAGGCGAGCAAGCAGTCCCCTCCAGGAAACTGGGTCAGACTCTGGTGCAGGGTCCAGTCCGCTACATTTCTCCCCTTTACCCACTAGACTAACAGGGTATCTGACCTCCTGCCGGTCAGTGCCCTGGTTAGTCCAGCAACCCACCCACGAAGCACAAACAGCAGTACAGCCCACCCACAATAAATAGTTACTGCACCTGGATGAAGGAGAAACTTGTTCAGGTCCAGGTGCCTCACCACGGCTGTGTGGGGGACTGGTAGGCTGCCTTGGTGGGTTGCTGAGTGGACAGAGACTACGGGTACTCTGCCCTGGTGCCAGCGCTACCCCGGAAGTAGCCTGGTTGGAGCCTGGTTGTGGGAGGGGGAGACCGACTGTCTCCCCTCTGGATACACAGCTCTGTGGCTGGGGGACAGGACCGACCGTCCTTACCCCTTGTGCTGCCAGTGCAGAGACTACGGTCCCATCTGCACTCTTGTTAGGTTAACTGTCTCCCCTTGGTGGGCTAGGCTGCTGCTGGGGAGGGGGAACGAGACCTTTCCCTCCCGGTAAAAGATTCAGCCGCTGAGGAGCAGGACTGACCGTCCGTACTCCCTGTAGCTTGGGCGCAGAGACCACGGTCCCATCTGCGCTGGTGAGGGGCTTAGTGTCTCCCCTTGGTGGGCTAGGCTGCCGCTGGGGAGGGGGAACGCGACTCTCCCATACCGGTAAAATATTCTGCCGCTGGGGAGCAGGGCTGACCCTCCGTACTCCCTGTAGCTTGGGTACAGAGACCACAGTCCCATCTGCGCTGGTGAGGGGCTTAGTGTCTCCCCTTGGTGGGTTATGCTTCTGCTGGGGAGAGGGGGTAACCAGCTCCTCTCCCTGAACTGTAGACTGCCACTGGGGAGAGGGGGTAACAAGCTCCTCTCTCTGAACCACAGACTGCCGCTGGGGAGAGGGGGTAACAAGCTCCTCTCCCTGAACTGTAGACTGCTGCTGGGGAGAGGGGTTAACAAGTTCCTCTCCCTGAACTGTAGACTGCCGCTGGGGAGGAAGGATGACACCTTCAGCTTTCTGTACCACACACTGCCGCTGGGGAGGAAGGATGGCACCTTCAGCTCCCTGTAACGCACACTGCCGCTGGGGATCTGGGCCGACTGCCCAGCATCCCTGTAGGGCCGGTATAGAGTCCCATCTCCACCTGCCATCTGTGGGTCTTCCCAGGACCAATCCGTGAGGCCCCTCAACATTTGTGAGTAAGGGCCATCTGGGCCGGCTGCCCAGCATCCCGGTGGGCCTGGTGGAGAGACCTTGGTCCCATCTCTACCTGCCTGTTGTGGTTCCTCACAGGACCAGTCTATGAGGACCCCCACTTCGGGTTCCTCCTGCCGCCTCAGGGAAAGACGGCTTACCTCCTCGGATGCAGCCTCTACTTGGCTGCTGTAACGCTCCTGCTGCTGAGCATACTTCCTCTCTTTCGCCAGCCGGAATTCTCGGACCAGCCTTGTGTTTCGCTCGGCCATGACCTGGTTCCAGATCACCCGGCGTGTATCCATGGGTATATCATCCCCATACTCGGCCACTCGCTGCCTCACCTCGGCCAGCCAATCATCTCCAGAGCCAGAACCTTCCATACTTGTCTGCTCCCAGGGGCACAGCACGAGTGCTAGCGCTGCCCTCAATTTGTAAATCCAAACAGTGTCTCTGAGCTGCTTTACCTCACACTAGGATGCCATCCCACCGCTTGCCACCAATGTAACGGATCGCCTGGCACCCTGACTGGGTACCTCCGTTTATGTATGCTCCTAGTGTTTCCTGAGGACTCCAAGCACTGCAGCAGACACCACAACCACCGAATCAGAGAAGCGTATAAATCCTCTCAAGCATATGAATGCTGTAGACAGTTGAATAGGAAACCATACGAATGGGTTTACACTCCTAGCAGTCAAACTGGAACAGCATACAATAAACCCTCCCCCAATAATGAGACGACACTTCACTTTGAGGGTTAAGCAGGACTGAGGCTGGCACTCCCTGTCACGGCAAGGGTGCATATTTTATTATTACACTATGAAATATTATCCTTTAATGTAATTTGTGTAGCAAATGGCACGAATTACAGAGATGGTAGTGCTGAGGTCAAAAGGGGGTTACATCCTTTGAAGCTGGGACCCCCACAGAGGTCGGATGACAGAAGGAGAAGTGTGGATGGCATAGCAATGTTGAAAGGATTTTACTAGTATGGATGTGAAGTAATCAAGGCTCTGCAAGGTGTGAGGTTCTACACTTGGAAAAAGTCTGAATGTCTCTTCATCCATTTGGCCTGTACCTTGTAAGGAATGAGTAAATCTCTTTGATATGTAAATGCCATTAGCTTTGTTCCAGTATCATACCCAAAGGAAGGACAAAAACATTCATATTTACCCCACAGAATAATAATAAAGCCTCAGTTATTATATTTGGAATGGGACAAGCCCAATATTTTAATTAAGCCTAAACATGAGTTGCACAACTTAAACCGTGTGGCAGGAATTATGATGTCTGTCCTATTGGATCACAGGTGGGGCGTGCAACATGTCTATGGAATGGGAAAACAATAACAAATTCATAGAGACAATTATTATTTCTGTGGCAAGTACAGTAGAGGAGATATAAACCAAAAGTTTATATTTGGCTTGTTGTTTCTGGAACAAAGGAGGTGGTCACTTAGAATCACTATAGGTACGCCCCTGGGTGGGGTGTGATAATTCCACCGGGTATATCTCCTGTGATCCTGAAGGGTGGTGGTGTACTTGCTTGGGGCCAAGATCTAATTTTGAGTGAGTCACCATCATCCTTCCTTGCCAGAGACCCCTTGGACAGAAGTTGTACTTTGAAAA
The DNA here is from genome assembly GCF_036172605.1 of Pelobates fuscus. Classification (NCBI taxonomy): domain Eukaryota; kingdom Metazoa; phylum Chordata; class Amphibia; order Anura; family Pelobatidae; genus Pelobates; species Pelobates fuscus. The sequence continues at coordinate 236,741,585 of NC_086320.1, forward strand.
CCTAAGTGAGTAATTAGGACTTCTGTTATTTTATCCTTTTTGTTTTTAACCCCTTAAGTCCGGAGGGCGTACTATTACGTCCTTTTAAAAGCGGCTCTAAACGCCGCCGGACGTAATAGTACGCCCTCCGTTTTTTAGTAACTTACCCGGTCGCTGGCGGTCCCACGCCGGCGATCGCGGTTCGGGGGACTCCCAGGGAGCCCCCCGCGGCACGTCCGCCCTCCAGGAGCCCTCCCGGCCATGTGAGAGTGAGGTCCTTGCGAGGACCTCACAATCACATGGCCGGTATAGCTGCCTGCTGCATTGCCAGCAGGGGGACCAACTGTAATGACAGTTGGTCCCCCTGCTGGCTGAAAATCAAATAAAAAATGTTTAAAACAGTGTAAAAATAAATAAATTATATACTTAGATCATATATATATATTATATATATATGATCTAAGTATATATATATACACATATACACACATACACATACACCGTCTAGGTGTATTTTAATATTAATATATATAATTATATATATATATTAATATCAAATTACACGTAGACTGATACTGATTAAATATATATATAATTATTGTTATATATATATTTATAAATAATAAAAAAAAAATTAATATGTAAATACGTAAAAAAATTAAATAAAAAAAATAATTAAAAATAAAATATTAAAAAATATATAGATGTGTTTTATTTCGTTCTAACTGTATTCTGATATTAATATATATATATATTTATATCAAAATACACTTATAACGAAATAATATATATATCTATATACATAAATATATACGTATATATCACTATATATATACCTATATATAAATAAAAATATTAAAAAAATATATATATATATATACGTATATATACACATATGTATATATATACATATATTAATTCTACACATATATTTATGTAATAATTTTACATAATTAGGTATCCTAATTAATTACAATTAGCGGGACCTGCCTGACCACCCATGCCGAAAGTATAGGGAATTTAATTTGCTAGCACTATATTTAACCCTATAACTTTCCAAGACACCATAAAACCTGTACATGGGGGGTACTGTTTTACTCGGGAGACTTCGCTGAACACAAATATTAGTGTTTCAAAACAGTAAAATGTATTACAACCATGATATCGCCAGTAAAAGTGACGTTTTTTGCATTTTTCACGCACAAACAGCACTTACAGGGACGATATTATTGCTGCAATACTTTTTACTGTTTTGAAACACAAATATTTGTGTTCAGCGAAGTCTCCTGAGTACAACAGTACCCCTCATGTACAGGTTTTATGGTGTTTTCAAAAATTACAGCGTCAAATATAAGGCTTGTGTTTAATTTTTTTCACATTAAAATTCGCCAGATTGCTTACGTTGCCTTTATGACCCTATGGTAGCCCAAGAATGAAAATTACCCCTATGATGGCATACCATTTGCAATAGTAGACAACCAAAGGTATTGCAAATGGGGTATGTCCAGTCTTTTTTAGTAGCCACTTAGTCACAAACACTGGCCAAAATTGGCGTTTTTTGCATTTTTCACACACAAACAAATACAAACGCTAACTTTGGCCAGTGTTTGTGACCAAATGGCTACTAAAAAAGACTGGACATCGCTTATTTGCAATACCTTGGGTCGTCTACTATTGCAAATGGTATGCCATTATGGGTGTAAATTTATTTCCTGGGCTACTATACAGTCTCAAAGGCAACGTAACCAATCTGGCGAATTTCAATTTCAAATGTAACACGCTATATTTGACCCTGTAACTTCCCAAAACACCATAAAACCTGTACATAGGGGGTACTGTTTTACACGTGAGACTTTGCTGAATACAAATATGTGTATTTTATTGCAGTAAAAGCAAACAGTATTATGACATTGACAGTTAAAATGTCATGAAGAACGAAAAAAATCAAAAAAAATCTTATTTTCTCCCATTTTTTTCATATTAAATTATGTTTCATAGCCAAATATTTGATATTAAATGAAAGCCCTGTTTCCCCTGAATAAAATGATATATAATAAGGGGGGGTGCATTTAATATGAAAGAGGTGAATTACGGTTGGACAGACATATAGCGCAAATGCCAGGTTTTGTTTACGTTTTGTTTCGTTCACAACTTGTACATTTGGCTGCGGTGTTAAGGGGTTAATGCTGTTGGTGTAAATAATTTGTTTATTATATGTTGTTATATGCACTGTGACCATGTTCTGCTCATAATAAACATTCATTTATTAAGTTCTGCCTTTGTCTGGTTAAGAATCACGTTACCTGAAGAGACTAGTTAGTATTTTTGTAATTACATAGATATTGTGCTAAGTAATATTTGGTGGGTTTTTATTGTTGATTTACCTGGGGGACCAAGGCACCCCATTTATAAATTGTCTCGGTGGTGGCAGCGTTAAGATAGTAATAATTATATTATTATGTTTAAGTGTGGGTGGTGTTAAAAAGGGGGATTTTGTCATTATTTCCGGTCTAGTGCAGACAAATAGTGTACTTTAACCGTTTCACCACCACAACTACGTCACGCACACTCTTGGAGTAGGGTGCGTTCATGACAAATTGGTGGCATAGCGGTGGGATAACTAAAAGATTTTTCATCTTTTTATACCAGATTTTAGTGTTGCTGGATTTGTTGGTTAATCCAGGCACTAAAAGAAATTGTCTCAATTTCTTAGGCTGAACTCAGTGCATATATAATATATTTACACCTCAACAGTTCCCCCCTCCTTCTCTGTTTTTTCTTTGCTATCTTTTATTTACTAAATGGAGTACCAGGCACAGTCCAAGGCAGCGCTAGACCAGCTTTGCCGGGAGAGATCTATTCCCTGTCGGGGAAAATCAAAAGAGGAACTATTACAAGCACTGGTGGACTATGATATGTAACAAGCGGTGCAAAATTATGCCTCAAACACTGCAGAGGAGATACCTGCAGCTTTTGTCAATGATGTACCGAGATCTGGAGATCCTTTGGATTCTTACTTGCAAACTGTGTTGAAATATGTGGACTCAGCAGATACAAACCAAAAACTGCAGCTTATCCTTAAATATCAGGAGGGTGAAAGAGAGGCTGCTGAGAGGGAGAGAGAGGCTGCAGAGCGGCAAGCTGAGAGAGAGGCCGCTGAGCGCCAAGCTGCCAGAGAGCATGAGCTAAAAATGGCTGAGTTGGAGAGGTTGACTGCCTCCCCTATAAGTATAAATTCCAGAGACTCTTCTGCACCCAAATCACGTGCAGAGAACTTTCCAACTTTGGACAAAGATGGTGATTTGGATGTTTTCCTGCGCAGTTTTGAAAAGGTTTGCAGGCAGTACCAGCTACCAAAGGACCAGTGGGCAAAATACCTCACCCCTGGTCTCAGAGGTCCTGCACTGGAAGCATTTGCTGCACTTCCAGCAGAATTCGACCAGGACTATGATGTGATTAAGGCTGCCTTGCAAAAACGGTACAACCTTACTCCTGAGGTGTACCGAAAGAAATTCAGGACTTTGCAAAAGCATCCCACAGAAAGTTATGCAGCAGTTGTGGGGCACCTGGTGACAGCATTCCGACAGTGGACTACAGGGCTGGAGATTACCACTTTGTAAAGTTTGCAAGACTTGTTAATAAAAGAACAGTTTTTGCAGCTCTGCCCAGCCGATGTACAGGAATGGTTGCTGGACCGGAACTCCAAAACGGCATTGGAGGCGGGTGAGCTGGCAGATTTCCACACTGCCAATCGAGCAACAGTGGACCGGAGCAGTGGTTTTGCTAAGGGAGCATCTAGCTGGAGGACCACACCACCACGACTCCCCATCACCAGGCCTAGCGGGCCATCTTTTGTTTCAGCTCCTACCTCAGGGAGAGGGGGAGCTAGTGCCATGTCTGGGCAAGGAGATAGTCGCAGATGTTTTATTTGCAACCAAGTGGGGCACATTAGTGTTGCTTGCCCTGGGAAACGGAAGCCAGCATTATCAGCTGGGGAGGGACGCTCCTCGGAACCAACGTCCTCTGTGTTGTTTGTAACCAGATCAGAGGGCAGCAACAATGTGAATCTGCAACCTGTGACAGTCGGAGGAGAGGTAACTGTGGGACTCAGGGACACTGGGGCAGATGTGACTCTTGTGCGTCCAGAGCTAGTGCGCTCTGAGGACTTAATTCCTGGCAAGACTCTAGCAGTTAAAGGAATTGGGGGGATACGGCTTGTAGTGCCAATGGCACGAGTTTATTTGGATTGGGGAGCAGGGAAGGGTTTCAGAAATGTGGAGGTAGATGAGAATATCCCTGCAAATGTATTACTTGGTACTGACTTAGGTAGATTGTTATCCCAGTATGTGCCTGAAAGTAATGTGTGTTTTAGGTGAACAAAAGGAGCAAAGAGCACTGCCTATAGAGTATATATTGGTATATACAGCTATATTGATTTAAAGTAAAAATAAAAAATAAAAAATATATTTATTAGTGAACAAGATACAAGGTGATTATTTCATACATCCACTCCTGAGCCGTCTGTATAGATGCATACAGGGGCATACAGAGATGCTATGCAGAAATAAAAAAAGGTTTAAAAGGACAGTCAGCAGCACCTAGATCACAGCTATTCTCAGATCAGTCGTTACAATGTCTCCACCGTTACGATTAGTAGTACTTTTGGCAGTTCGTCCAGCTGCACAAGATACTTTCTGTAACTATAATCAAAATGCAGGAGACTTAAGCTGTCTGAGTAATATCTCTTCCGTTATGGTTAATAATATCTCGATATAGTTTAAAATTGAGAAAGATATCAACTGTAATTGGAATTACAACGGGAGACCAGTGCTGTCTGAATGCTGTCTTAGAGTTATAATAGGCTGCAAGCTATGGTAGTGGTACGTTCGATTCCTGCAATGGTCCCTACTCCGGGCAGTGAATTTTGAAATACCCCAAATATAGTGTGGAGAAAAGACAGAGAAAAAAGGAAATATATATCTCTGTGCCTTCAAGGGCACCTACCAGATAGGAGAGCTAACTGCAGGAAAAGGAAAGGTACAGAAGGAGAGAGGTATTTAACCCCTTAAGGACACAGGACGTGTGTGACATGTCATGATTCCATTTTATTCCAGAAGTTTGGTCATTAAGGGGTTAAATTAATCACAGAGTAGTCAAATAGTAAGTACTGACTGTGCCTTCAAGGGCACCTTCCTTTCAAATCACTAGCTGGCTTGCGTCTAAATAACTAGGATATCAACAAAATAAAGTATTATTGTGCATGTGTTAAACACATGAATAGCGTTATAACCACAATCCGTGTGAGTGGCTATAACCTTAGTGTCCCTCCCGATACACCCATGACCTATATGGATATCGTTAGTGATCAGAGTATTCTTAAGTATTAGCTGCTGGTGCAGAGAGTATAATGCTAGGAGAGACCAGAAAAACCCTGACGCGCGTTTCGCCGGTAAGGCGGCTTGAAAAGCGCATTTCGTCGGTAAGGCTACTCTGTGATTAATTTAAATACCTCTCTCCTTCTGTACCTTTCCTTTTCCTGCAGTTAGCTCTCCTATCTGGTAGGTGCCCTTGAAGGCACAGAGATATATATTTCCTTTTTTCTCTGTCTTTTCTCCACACTATATTTGGGGTATTTCAAAATTCACTGCCCGGAGTAGGGACCATTGCAGGAATCGAACGTACCACTACCATAGCTTGCAGCCTATTATAACTCTAAGACAGCATTCAGACAGCACTGGTCTCCCGTTGTAATTCCAATTACAGTTGATATCTTTCTCAATTTTAAACTATATCGAGATATTATTTTTTTTTGTAAATCTTTCTTTTATTATGGCATATGCGTCATGGGGTACAGAATATAAAAGGGAGGTAGTACGGGAAAACATGCGATTATGATAACAAGATGGTTTGTATTACTCTCCCAAGAGAAACTGCCACATTTTTCTTTTTGAAACATGAATAAACATAGTGATCTAGGCATAGTTAAAAGAGTCAAAATAAAGTGGTGTAAATTAAAGAAAATAGATGGTGCTTATTCCATTGAGTTAGGCTTAGTTATATCTTTGAAACAGAAAAATATTACTTAAACTACGCTTATCAGAGTGCCAATGCGGGCAAAGTTACATGCTAAATGCGATACCAGCTTATTCTAGTAGACATGCTTATAGGCTAGGTATACAGGTGAGTCGATCGCATATTAGGCTTTCTGATAGATTGAACATGCAAAACAAAAATAACATATGAGTAGGCTTCTTGCATAATAGCATGTAATAGAACATGTAAAACGAGACTGTAGTTGAGCAATTAGCCAAGCCTAAGCTGAGATGTAGTGAGTGGGGTGATAGTATGTTTAGGCTCACTTGTTGGCGCTTAGAGCCACCTGACCGGCAAGCGTGGGGTGTAGTGTAGTGTGTCTCCTATCCAGGTTAGCTGAAAGATGAGGCAGCCTGGGACTTAGCACGTGTTGTAGGTATCGGTGCTGCCGGCATCTCGTGTTGTTAGTGTGGTGATTGTGCCGTCTTGTACGTAGTGGGTTCTGGTAGTGTGAGTGTAGAGCCATGCCTTCGAGGAGCAGCCCCATTCCTAGCATGTTAACAAGGTGGTGTAATATGGTATCGTAGTGAGGTGGAGTGGTAGGTGGTGTGTGCCTTATGTGTGTGATGGATACATGCTGCAATAATTGAGAGTCAGAGTCCGCTTGTGTAAGATAAGTCCGTCTGCTGTGAGATCCTCTTTAAATGTGAGGCTGGACTCCATCTTCCGACCTCATTTTCAGCCGATCCCGGTGCTTGGCGAGCTGGAAACCGGTGCTGGAAGTGCTCGGGGAGCAGTGGTGATCCGCAGGCAGAACGTGGCCTCTCCCCAGCCCCAGGCCTGGTGTGGGGTCGGCAGTGATGTCCTGCAGACCCGGGAATTCCGTAGGTCCGGGTCTCTCCCTGTGCGGGCGCCATGAAAGGCCCTGATCTTACTCCTCCGCCGCCTGCGGCGGGTGGCCCTCCGGCGGTGCGGGTGTTGCCTCGGAGGAGAACTCCGGATGACCCTCAGCCCGGGTGGGCGTTGGACGCGTGGTGCGTGGATTGAGCAGGGTGCTGAGCCCGGGACAGGCCCACTCCGCTCCACGGCCTCAGGTTCCACTGCTTTCCCTCTCTGTGTTTGAGGTAATTGGGTAGTAGAGCGCTGCTGCAGTCTCTCCCAAAATCGGGTGAATATTGCATCCAGCTGAGTGAGTATAGGCTGGTGAGGTGTGGGCTCTGATAAACGGCATGTGTCCACCATTACGCCGGGCCCGGTGTAGTCGGATCCCGCGTTGCGGTATGGATTGAGAGACGCTGATTGCATACTTGCCGGGTCGGTGGGGACCGGGATAACCCCCGCCGGTCCATAGGGGGGGGAACAGGAACCCAATCCGGGATCAGCCTTGAGTTGTGGTGGCGGCGGGAGAGCGGCCGTCTCTCCCGGGCCTACCATGCTACTAGGCCGCAGAATTTGTGTGCTCGGAACCGGCTCGGAAGTCCACATGTTTGGTATCTACTTGGAGCGTAGAGAGTCCCCTTCGATGGGTAGGTCCGATTTTACCGGTTTGCTGGTTCTGTGCTCTGTAATTTGGGTGCATTTAGCGTGGATATGCAGGAGCTGCTGCAGTGTGCGTCTGCTCCTGTCCGCGGTCAGGCCCCGCCCCCTATCGAGATATTATTAACCATAACGGAAGAGATATTACTCAGACAGCTTAAGTCTCCTGCATTTTGATTATAGTTACAGAAAGTATCTTGTGCAGCTGGACGAACTGCCAAAAGTACTACTAATCGTAACGGTGGAGACATTGTAACGACTGATCTGAGAATAGCTGTGATCTAGGTGCTGCTGACTGTCCTTTTAAACCTTTTTTTATTTCTGCATAGCATCTCTGTATGCCCCTGTATGCATCTATACAGACGGCTCAGGAGTGGATGTATGAAATAATCACCTTGTATCTTGTTCACTAATAAATATATTTTTTATTTTTTATTTTTACTTTAAATCAATATAGCTGTATATACCAATATATACTCTATAGGCAGTGCTCTTTGCTCTTTTTGTTCACCAATTTCCACGTAGGGTTAACCCCTTGACTGCCTTGATACCTTTACACTAGGCTTTCATTTTGTGTAATGTGTGTTTTAAATCCAAGCCTCATAGGGGCCCTACTGTGCAGAGGGCAATATGTAAAAGTGTACGTAGACTACCTTGCTGGGAGGGAGGGCAGAATGAGCATGTGTGCCAGGCTGTGCCAGAACCAGAGGTGTCTGTGGTAACAGGTGAAAGTTTGCCAGGGCAACTTTACTGGGAGGGAGGGCAGAATGTGTGTCAATCTGTGCCAGAACCAGGGCTGTCCGTGGAAACATGTGAAAATGTATACAGACAATTGTGCTGGGAGGGAGGGCAGAATGAGCATGTGTGCCAGGCTGTGCCAGAACCAGAGGTGTCTGTGGTACCAGGGGAAAGTTTGCCAGGGCAACTTCTCTGGGAGGGAGGGCAGAAGGTGTGTCAATCTGTGCCAGATCCAGGGGTGTCCGTGGAAACTTGTGAAAATGTATGCAGACAATTGTGCTGGCAGGGAGGGCAGAATGAGCATGTGTGCCAGGCTGTGCCAGAACCAGAGGTGTCTGTGGTAACAGGGGAAAGTTTGCCAGGCCAACTTTACTGGGAGGGAGGGCAGAATGTGTGTCAATCTGTGCCAGAACCAGGGGTGTCCATGGAAACATGTGAAGGTGTATGCCGGCAATTGTGCTGGGAGCAAGGGCAGAATGAGCATGCATGCCAGTCCGGGCCAGAAATAAGAGTGCCTGCAATACCATGTGTGAGTGGGCAAAAACAACTGCAAGGGGAGGCAGGGCTGGATGAGCGTGTGTGCCTATCTGTGTCAGAGCCAGGGTTGTTTGAGATGCCATGTGAAAACATAAGTGGATCAAACCACTGGGAGTCAGGGCAGGATGAGTTGATATGTTCCCCTGTATCTCAGTCAGGAGTATGTCAGGTGCCGGAACAAGGAGAAAGTGAGGGGCTATGTGAGATTGTGGGAGGATGGCCTGGCTGGGAGAGGAAATTATGTGAGTGTGTGCCACATTATGTGCCTGACCAAGGGGTATCAAAGGTGTCATGTGACAATGTGCAGGAAGAGAATTCTAGGGACAGAGGGCTGAATGAATATGTGTGCCAATATGTGCCTGAAGCAAATGTATCAGATGGGCTGTGTGAAAGTATGGAGGGAAAGCATGGCTGTAAGGGAGGGCAGAGTGCGTGTGAGCTTTACTTTGCACCAGACTCTGCCAGTTTTCAAGGTTCTGTATGTGTGAGGACATGGAGTGAAAGTGAGGGAGAGACAGAGTTTCCATCGGTAGAAAGGGAGACCCGTCCACGGCCTGCCCAAAGTGAGGGGCAGGGACAGACTCAGCCTGTGTGTCCAGGGAGAATGGCCGCAGGGGAGCATACTGATGAGGGAACCAGGAACCTTGTCAGCTTACAATCACATCTCACACATACACCCAAGCCAGCTCAGGAGAAGGAATCTGTCTCTAAGCAACTTTTTGATTCTGAACCAAAGGTTCAGAGTCAAAAAGGGCAACAATCCCTGCAGACGGACTGCAAACTAAATATGATAAGGAGTGTGGATACATTGCAGGTACCATGGGAGTGTCCTCCGTCTCATCTTTTGTGTGCTTACAGGGGAGTACTGCAGAAATTGGTTGGTTTCTTCCCCTTAGAGCTACTACATGGGCGCAGTGGGTGCAGCCCAAGAGATGTGACCAGAGCACAGTGTGAGATGGAAACAGGCAAATCCGGCATGTGTGGTGTGGATATGGCTGTTCTATGGCTTAGGGACAAAGGGCAAGCCTTTTTGGGGGAGGTGTGCGAAAACATGAGGGCTACCCCATTCATGGAGAACCAGAGTTATGAAAAAGATGAGTGTATGAGGTGGAGGCGAAAAGGAACAAGTGTTGATACGCAAGGTAGAGGCATGTGAGCCTTCTCCCATTGCGTCTCTTATTTGGGGGAGGTGTCACGGCAAGGGTGCATATTTTATTATTACAAAAAATATTATCCTTTAATGTAATTTGTGTAGCAAATGGCATGAATTACAGATGGTAGTGCTGAGGTCAAAAGGGGGTTACATCCTTTGAAGCTGGGACCCCCACAGAGGTCGGATGACAGAAGGAGAAGTGTGGATGGCATAGCAATGTTGAAAGGATTTTACTAGTATGGATGTGAAGTAATCAAGGCTCTGCAAGGTGTGAGGTTCTACACTTGGAAAAAGTCTGAATGTCTCTGAATCCATTTGGCCTGTACCTTGTAAGGAATTAGTAAACCTCTTTGATATGTAAATGCCATTAGCTTTGTTCCAGTATCATACCCAAAGGAAGGACAAGAAAACATTCATATTTACCCCACAGAATAATAATAAAGCCTCAGTTTTATTATATTTGGAATGGGGCAAACCCAATCTTTTAATTAAGCCTAAACATGAGTTGCACAACTTAAACCGTGTGGCAGGAATTATGATGTCTGTCCTATTGGATCACAGGTGGGGCGGGCAACATGTCTATGGAATGGGAAAACAATAACAAATTCATAGAGGCAATTATTATTTCTGTGGCAAGTACAGTAGAGGAGATATAAACCAAAAGTTTATATTTGGCTTGTTGTTTCTGGAACAAAGGAGGTGGTCACTTAGAATCACTATAGGTACGCCCCTGGGTGGGGTGTGATAATTCCACCGGGTATATCTCCTGTGATCCTGAAGGGTGGTGGTGTACTTGCTTGGGGCCAAGATCTAATTTTGAGTGAGTCACCATCATCCTTCCTTGCCAGAGACCCCCTGGACAGAAGTTGTACTTTGAAAACCTAAGTGAGTAATTAGGACTTCTGTTATATTATCCTTTTTGTTTTTAAATGCTGTTGGTGTAAATAATTTGTTTATTATATATTGTTATATGCACTGTGACCATTTTCTGCTCATAATAAACATTCATTTATTAAGTTCTGCCTTTGTCTGGTTAAGAATCACGTTACCTGAAGAGACTAGTTAGTATTCTTGTAATTACATAGATATTGTGCTAAGTAATATTTGGTGGTTTTTTATTGTTGATTTACCTGGGGGACCAAGGCACCCCATTTATAAATTGTCTTGGTGGTGGCAGCGTTAAGATAGTAATAGTTATATTATTATGTTTAAGTGTGGGTGGTGTTAAAAAGGGGGATTTTGTCATTATTTCCGGTCTAGTGCAGACAAATAGTGTACTTTAACCCTTTCACCACCACAACTACGTCACGCACACTCTTGGAGTAGGGTGCGTTCGTGACACTCCCAGCCTGTTTTTTATTACAATTGTTGAGAATACAGGTCCGCCCACAGGGAGGGACAAAACAAGCAATCAATCGGTACAATACATACAGACACTCCCACACAAAATCCTCCCCTCTGCCTGTAATAGGATTACTGAACACAATGGGTAATCTCATTATCACAGGCAGAGGAATACAGTTTTATAAAAAATATCACAGGGACCCCAAAACATGCAATAACCGCGTATATCCTCAGAACCAGGGGATCTGGGTGAACCCCATATCCAAAATTCACCCAGATCCATTCAGTAGTTTGGAAGATACAGCTTAATGCAGATTCAGCAGAACATATACAGATTATATAAAAAATAATTACTGTATAATGTGTCCCCTGTTGTATAGTTTAAAACTACTGCACGATGTCTTTGTGTGCCAAATACCGGCGAGATGGCACTGTGTAGAAAAGTCACAACAATGTCTGTGAGTTAAAATGGCCGCCATCCATTGTTCTCACCATGTGCTTCATCCATTGTTCTCACCATGTGCCTCTGATACCTGAAATGGTGGTCACCCAGTAACTCCACAGTATGTCCCCAGATGGTTCTTAAAGGGCCAGTAAGGTCATACATAATCCATTATGCCCAAATATTGTACTTGAAGGGCCATATCTCCCAGGGACCATAATCACAGGGCAGGAGGCGAGCAAGCAGTCCCCTCCAGGAAACTGGGGCAGACTCTGGTGCAGGGTCCAGTCCGCTACAATGACAGTTCGTAAACTAAGTTTCACCTTTCTCTTACAATGGGAATCTTATACAATATTGAAAGTAAAATTAAATGATTTAATCTTCTCTGTCATAAATGTCTGGTTTTAGAATTAATTATATTCCATTAGCATTTAGACAGACAGTCTGTCCATCCCCCGTTCTCATCTCTTATCAATTTGGTTTGTATATACTAAGCATTCCTTAGCTTCTGGCAAAGTGGTTAGTTTTACAGAAGGGATAGAAATCTTGTGTCTTTTGTTAACTTGAAAATAACAAAATGGAGTCTGCTTCATCCCTGCCTGTCCTATTTTTTTATTAAAATCTTCATCCCTGCCTGTCCTATTTTTTTTATTAAAATACCCTCTTATCAGTTGTATACCCACAAAAAGTAACTTCATTGGGTCAGCATCATGGTGGTCTCTAAAGTGTAACGATACTTGATGCAGTGCAAACTTTCTCTTTATGTTACATACATGCTCACATATTCTCATACGTAGTGGCCTTGTGGTATGCCCTATACAGTTCAATCCACATGTGCAAGTGAGTATGGTGTATATAACATTACGGGAATTGCAGGTCATACCAACTCTAATGGGGTGTGTATGATTGTTTGCCAGAAATTCTTGGTGGCATTTCTTCCTTCCACCAGTCTTCTGGCAGGCATTGCAACTGCCACATTTAAAAAAAAACCAAAAAAAAAAACCTTTATACATGCTCGTGAAGTTACTTTTGATGGAGTTTTTAGGGGGCCTCTAAGATTGTATTTGTGAGGATTCTTATGAGATTGGGTACCCTCCTATGGGTTATCTTTGGTTTAGATGGCAATATGTCTTTTAAAATCAGGTCATCTAGTAGTAAGTGCCAATAGTTATTTATTATTCTCCTTACTTTACTTTATTATTTTGCCCCCCAGAGAATTGGCAGATGAAAGGCATTTCATTGTTTTGTTTTTTGTTATTTTTGTTCTTATATTCCATTAGTTGTACTTTATCTAACCCCTGTATATCTTTGGTGGCAGTCATTAAAATTTCCTCACTATAGCCTCTATCTTTAAAATCCTTGATTATTTTTCTGCTCTGCTGTATGAAAACACTGTTCTCTGTGCAATTTATTTTGAGTCTAATGAGTTGGCTTTTAGGCACATTATTGAGCCATGGACTGTAGTGACAGCTTGTGTTCTGTATATAGCTGTTCACATCTACAGACTTCAAAAAGGTTTTGGTTTTACTCATGTTCCCTTCTATATATATATATATATATATATATATATATATATATATATATATATATATATATGTATAGTAAGATCCAGGAAATGAATCTCTTTATTGCTATATGAAAACTTTAACTTTATGCATCAATCATTCGAGTTGATGTACTCAATAAATGATTTTAGAAGATCCTCTCAACCTTTCCAAACCAGAATCAGGTCGTCAATATATCTCCTATATAGCACCAAGTTTGCTCCCCAGCTACTTGACTTGCTCATGTATGTTGATTCCCAATGATCCATAAAGAGGTTGGCGTAGCTGGGGGCAAACCTGGTGCCCATTGCTGTGCCACACTTCTGGAGATAAAAGTCAAAACCAAACTAAAAATAATTGTTCTCTAGGATCAAATTAATTGACTCCAAAACAAATTTGATTTGACCACAGGGATAGGAAGAAGTGGTTTCCAAAAAGTGTCTAGTTGCTTCAAGTCCTAAGTTGTGCCAGATTCTCATATAAAGAGAAGATACATCCACTGAGACCAAGAGGATACCCTCTTGCCATTCTCTCTCTTTGACAGCTTGGAGTATTTGAGTAGTGTCTTTCAAATAAGATGGGCATTGTTGTACTAATGGCTGTAGTATATAGTTCACATACTCCGATAGCCTACAAGAGATAGAGTGGATGTCTGAAATAATGGGTCTGCGATGGGGGTTGTGACAAGCTCTTGTGCACTTTAGGCAAACAATAAAAAAAAAACTGTATGCTTTTGTGCTTTAACTCTATATATTCCTTTTCTTTCTTATTTAACATTTCTTTTTGGAATCCTTTTGTTATTAAAATAGTGAACTTTTATTTTATTTGTTGAGTTGGATCTGAACATAATGTAGTCATAATTACAATCCTTACCCTCCCCCACACCCTCTTATCAGCTGGTTTAATGACTATATTTGTATCATCCCTCAATGATTTTCTTTCTTGTGGGGTAAGTTTAAATTAGTATTTATTTAAGGGTTTTAATTTATTAATTTCACAATTCACCATCTTTTGAAATGTGACCATTTCCTATGACATTTGCCATTTAGGGAAAAAATAGGATTTATTTTTCAAACAAATATGTTTAATTGTGTCCATTTCATCATTCTGTGTAGATGATGTGGGGGGCCAAATTTCCTCTTTCAAGAAATGTTTTCGTAGACATTAATTTCTGTTGAATCTATTCAGATCTATGAAAAACTGAAATTTGTCTAAACCTAGAGGGAGCAAACTTTAGACCATTATTTAGTATACTCATGTGATCCTTTCCTAGTTCTTTCTCTGATCTAAAAATCCCTATTGGTGTTATTTCTCTGTGATTTTTAGATCTTCTACTTAATCTTTTCCACCTGTTTTCCCTCTACTTCTCTTTTCCTGAATCTTTTGGTTTGAAAATGGGGGGGGGGGGGGGGACTGCTGTTCCCCATTCCTCCTTTTTTCTAAAAAAAAAAAAGGTGAGGAGGGGTTATTTCTGTTTTTGAGATTACTAAGTGGTTGGAATCTATTTCTTATTGGGATGTCCCTATGTTTCATCTGAGTCTTTAGGTTCTAATGATGTCCAGGCCATTTGGGCGTGTTTGGACCTTGATTCATCCCTCTGTGCTTTCACAGATTGTCCCCATTTCTTTCTTTGAAAGAGGATTAGTAAACATTTCTATTGGATTCCTGAAGTGTATTACACTTAGATTTAAAGTTGAAATTATTCCTATTACCTTTCGGTCTGAATTTAGGTGTAATGATATTGATGTTACAAAGTTTTGGAGTTCAGTAGCCAGATCAGCAATGTTTTCTGCCAGAGGTAGCCACTCGTTACCCAGGTGGTTGAGCCCCTGAGCCTTGAGTGGCCATCTGGTCTTAAGCAGAGAGGACAGACTGGAACAGAAAGATGATAATCGTAGTGAGGCAAGCCAAGGTCAGTGGGAAGGAGAAGCAGCAAAGTCAAAACGGTCGAAATTCAGCAACAGGTAGGAGAAACAGGAACAAGCTTGATTAGAGAGTACAGGAACCACAATAATCTGGCAAAGGTACAGAGACAGGAAGTGGCTTATATAGGCCAAGAACCAGACACCTGACCAGACACAGCTGAAGAGAGTTGTCACTGATATCAGATCTCAGGTAAATTTGCAAAAGGTAGGCTGGTGTACTGGTAAGGAAGATGTTTAGCAGCATGTAAACCAGGGTTCAAAACCCAGCAGAGTCAGTTTAATTTATTTATTAAAGACATCCATTTTAATAATTAGCTGCTAATGCCCTTAAATACCCTCTTCCAAGATGGAGATAACAGCACTACGTCCTGAGGGAGCCGTCAGCACCTGGCGAAATGCGTTGACGTCATACGTGATGGGCGGAGCTCCAAAACTTGTTCGGTTAACAAAAGCTTGTCTGGAAAGGAAATACCGTCCAAAAATGGCTGGAGCTGATATACCGCAGTTCACAAAACAGTATCACAAAACAGCAACCTCGCCGGAACCTCTAATTGGATGCACTTTACTTACCAAGCTTGGCAGTGATCAACGGCGTATGCCACATGTACTCACAACACTATCTTGTAAGAGACAGCATGTTTCTTGACTCATCCCTCTTGTCGCCATTTCTTTCTTTGAAAGAGGATTGTAAAACATTTCTATTGGATTCCTGAAGGGTATTAAACGTGGATTTAAAATTTAAATTATTCCTATTACCTTTCAGTCTGAAACTAGGTTTATTTCTAACATAGGCAGTTTTAGTTACATTAAAATCACAATGATATTTCTTTTGTTTTATGCCTACTACATTGTCATGGGTTTGTGAGTCTATTGCTGTTATTCCTTCAATCCTCCACTAGTCCTAATTCCAGATGTGCTGAATATAGTGAAAGTATTCTCTTTGTGTAGAGATTCCCCAATATAATTGACACAACCAGTCGTATTGGGTAAAAGCAGCAAACTGAACGTTATTAGGCCACACTCGGCTTCTTTTGCAGTGCCCCTAGCATGGGGTTTCTAATACAAAATCACAGGGGGTTTCCTTCCCACATCCATTGTGTTTGAGAGATAATTGAGCTCTAATTAAGCTATTCCAATTATCTCTCAAATAGGAAAACTTAGATACAATTTTTACATATCACAAAAATACATGACAACAGCATCGGAACCCCACAAAAATTCTTGAATAGCCCCGATCTGAGCGCACAACATATCCAAAAAGCGCTGAAATCGGTTCGGTAAAACTAAAGTTATGTTTGTTCATATATGAACTGGCTGCCTTGTAGGGGTGGTATTGTCAAGTTCAAAAGGAGTTAATTTGATTGTATTAGAGGTCAGAGCTTACAACCTGAATTCCTCTTTGAAGCTGGGACCCCAGAAGTAAGGTGTGAGAAATCACACATAAGTGGCCTAGATGTATGGGACATAATTGGGTCAAGACATGATAACTTAATTTCCTGATGGACAACAAGACACATAGCACAATATCTTTTACATAATACAATTAACACAATAGCTTTAATCCAGCTCAACATTTTACAATAACTAGAGATGAGCGAACCCGAACTATAGTTCGGGTTCGTACCGAACATTATTATTTTTTGACCAGAACCCGGACATTTCAGTAACAGTTCGGGTTTGAGTTCGGTGTTCGGCGATTTAATGGCACGTTTTGAAAAGCTGCAGGGCAGCCAATCAACAAGCGTTTGACTTGTGTGCCCTTAGAAGCCATCACAGCCATGCCTACTAATGGCATGGCTGTGATTGGCCAGTGCAGCATGTGACCCAGCCTCTATATAAGCTGGAGTCACATGAGCTCTTATTAGTGTAGGGAGAGGATGCTGCAGCTGTAAGGGACAGATTAGGAAAGAATTCTGGTGTTGAATCTGCAAACCACAGCGATTATTTTTGTGGGTACATTTTTGTACCCTGCCCTGAGCCCAGTGCCACAGAGAAATAAGCAATCAGTCTGTTTGTTAGGTGGGCACTTGCAACTGTATGTGTGCCAGGCACATTACTTTAATCCTGTTCTGGTAGCTCAGTGGGCAACATCTAGGCATTTTTAAATACTGCTGTGACATTGCAGTTTGACAAATTCACATTTCTTTGGTGCTAAAAAGTAAATTTGTGGCGTGCACTTCATATCTGAGAGCAAAATAGAACCGTCAAATACTGTGGTTACATCGCACCATGGGCGTCCGCGGGGGGGGGGCAAGAGGGGGCACTTGCCCCCCTCTGGATTTTTCAGCTTGTGCTGCTATTTTTGGTTTGTGTGAGAATACACTACAATACCGGCGCCGGCCAGTAGGTGGCGCTGTGAATGTTGAAAGGCAGGAAGCTACAGCTTATCCCTGCCTCTCGCTCATGACTGAAACCGCAGAGGAGCAGCACAGAGGCAGCCTACAGATCAGGTAAGTGAGGGATGGGGGGCACTATTAACCCCCTCACCATTACCCCCCTCACACCCTCAGCATCACCCCCACTTCACTTGCAGCCCCCTCACTCAGCATCACACCCCCTCACTACCCTCAGCATTACCCCATCACTATCACCCCCCTTCACTATCACCCCCCTCACCATTACCCCCTAACTATTACCCCCTCACACCCTCAGCATCACCCCCCTCACACCCTCAGCATTACCCCATCACTCACTATCACCCCCTCACTATCACCCTCCCTCACCACCCTCAGCATCACCCCCTCACTATTACCCCCCTCACCACCCTCAGCATTACCACCCTCAGCATCACCCCCAATATCACCCCCTCACCACCCTCAGCATCACCCCTCACTATTACCCCCATCACCACCCTCAGCATCACCCCCTACTATCACCCCCTCACCGCCCTCAGCATCACCCCCTCTCACTATCACCCCCTCACCACCCTCAGCATCACCCCCCCCTCACTATTACCCCCCCTCACCCCCCTCAGCATTACCCCCTCAGCATTACCACCTCACCATCACCCCCCACTATCACCCCCTTACCACCATCAGCATCACCCCCTCACTATTACCCCCATCACTACCCTCAGCATCACCCCCTACTATCACCCCTCACCACCCTCAGCATCACCCCCTCACTATCACCCCCTTACCACCATCAGCATCACCCCCCTCACTATTACCCCATCACTACCCTCAGCATCACCCCCTACTATCACCCCTCACCACCGTCAGCATCACCCCCTCACTATCACCCCCTCACCATCACCCCCCTCACCACCCTCAGCATTACCCCCTCAGCATCACCCCCCTCAGCATCACCCCCCTCACCATCACCCCCTCACCATCACCCGCCTCACTATTACCCCATCACTACCCCCTCACTATCACCCCCTCAGCATCACCCCCCTCACCATCACCCGCCTCACTATTACCCCATCACTACCCTCAGCATCACCCCATTACTATCACCCCCTCACTATCACCCCACTCACCACCCTCTCACTATCACCACCCTCAGCATCACCCCCTCACTATCACCCCCTCACCACCCTCAGCATCACCCCCTCACTATTACCCCCCTCACCACCCTCAGCATTACCCCCTCAGCATCACCCCCTCAGCATCACCCCCTTACCACCCTCAGCATCACCCCCTCACTATTACCCCCATCACTACCCTCAGCATCACCCCCCACTATCACCCCTCACCACCCTCAGCATCACCCCCTCACCATCCTCAGCATCACCCCCTCACTATTACCCCCCTCACCACCCTAAGCATTACCCCCTCACTATCACCCCTCACCATCACCCGCCTCACTATTACCCCATCACTACCCTCAGCATCACCCCCCTCACTATCACCCCCTCTCACACCCGCCTCACTATTACCCCATCACTACCCTCAGCATCACCCCCCTCACTATCACCCCCTCTCACACCCTCAGCATCACCCCCCTCACTATTACCCCCTCACACCCTCAGCATCACCCCCCTCACATCCTCAGCAATACCCTCTCACTCAGCATCACCCCACTCACTATCACCCCCCCACCACCCTCAGCATTACCCCCTCACTATCACCCCACTCAGCATTAACCCCCCTCAGCATTACTCCCCTCAC
This sequence comes from Pelobates fuscus, assembly GCF_036172605.1. Classification (NCBI taxonomy): domain Eukaryota; kingdom Metazoa; phylum Chordata; class Amphibia; order Anura; family Pelobatidae; genus Pelobates; species Pelobates fuscus. The sequence continues at coordinate 236,760,928 of NC_086320.1, forward strand.
TATCAACCCCCCTCACCACTCTCAGCATCACCCCCCCACTATCACCCCATCATCATCCACCCTCACTATCACCCCCTCTCACACCCTCAGCATCACCCCCTCTCACCCCCTCAGCATCACCCCCCCTCACCACCCTCAGAATCACCCCCCTCACCACCCTCAGAATCACCCCCTCACCACCCTCCGCATCACCCCCTCTCACACCCTCAGCATTACCCACTCCATCAGCATCACCCCCCACCACCCTCAGCATTAACCCCCTCCCTCAACATCACCTCCGCTCACTATCACCTCCCCTCACCACCCTCACTATCACCCCCTCTCACACCCTCAGCATCACCCCCTCTCACGCCCTCAGCATCACCCCCCCTCACCACCCTCAGAATCACCCCCCTCACCACCCTCAGAATCACCCCCCTCACTACCCTCCGCATCACCCCCTCTCACACCCTCAGCATTACCCCCTCCCTCAACATCACCTCCGCTCACTATCACCTCCCCTCACCACCCTCAGCATTACCCCCCCACCACCCTCAGCATTACCCCCCTCACCATCACCCCCTTGCTAAGAATCACAAACATATATTCCTGACATCATAGTTGTAAAAAAGCTATTCACCCTGGCTTTATGTGAAAATGACTATGCTCCTTCCCTTTCATGACACTGTCAAAAAGGGGACAAGCATGGATGTCATTACAATTATGCCCCCCCCCCCCCCCCCCCTGGAAAAATTCCTGCGGACGCCCATGCATCGCACTTTGAAAAATTCAAATTATTTTAGTGCTAAAAAGTACATTTGTGGCGTGCACTTCATATCTGAGAGTCAAATAGAACCGTCAAATACTGTGGTTACATCGCACTTTGAAAAATTCTAATTATTTTGGTGCTAAAAAGGAAATTTGTGGCGTGCACTTCATATCTGAGAGTCAAATAGAACCGTCAAACACTGTGGTTACATCGCACTTTGAAAAATTCAAATTATTTTAGTGCTAAAAAGTAAATTTGTGGCGTGCACTTCATATCTGAGAGTCAAATAGAACCGTCAAACACTGTGGTTACATCGCACTTTGAAAAATTCAAATTATTTTAGTGCTAAAAAGTAAATTTGGGGTGTGCACTTCATATCTGAGAGTCAAATAGAACCGTCAAATACGTTGGTTACTGAAAGGGTTAATGCTGTTCTGGACTCAACTCCCCTCGATTCTCGAGTCACCACATCAATTGACAGTTCTTGTTTAGCAAATAACGACAGACACGAAAGAGTGCTTTAACAAGTTCTCAATGAGTATATTTTCTTTTTTTTTTAAATTCTTTATTTTTTGCTTTGCAAGACAGCAGATACATAGCATACAAATAAACAGAACCAGAAATGCGGCACACAAATATGCTTCAATACAATGGTGCTTCGTGACGTCGGCATCCGTGCAGCCGTACTTTTCGAGCGTGTCACAATCTAAAGTCCGTGCTCGTATAACGTGGCGTTGCCAGCAATTTCCAGTCATGCTGAAACGTTGTTGAGTATCGCATTACATCCCACAAAGTGTTTTTAAATAAGTGAATAAAACAAAGAACTAAGAACTATCATGTCTCGATTCGTATTACCGCACTACTAAGGGTGTCATGAACAAATCGCATTTGCTTCTCTAGCGGTACTGCAGACCCCTTTTATCCCCGGAAATTGCGAGTAATCCCTTACAATTGTCTATGAGAGATAGTTCAAGATATGAGAAATTCAGGAACAAGAGAAAGGGGGAGATTCCTCAGAGGTTTGAGGAACAAGAGAGAGATAGAAAGAGAGAGAGAGGAGGGAGGAAGTAGGAGAGGGAGGAGCAGTGGCGTACATACCAGGGTCGCAGGGGTCGCAGCTGCGACCGGGCCCGGCCCACCAGGGGGCCCGGCCGCCCCTGCGACCCGGTTTGTACCCACAAGGCCAGCCTCTTCTGCTGGGGGGCCCAGGAGCTGGCCACCTCCGGGCCCCCCGAGGCTGGCCCTGCTGTCACCCGGCTGGCGGGCGCGCGAGGGAGCACTGTCCCGTGAGTGCTCCCTCTTCAGCTCCCTCGCGCACCGCACTGAAACCGGAGCCGGAAGATGACGTCATCTTCCGGCTCCGGTATCAGTACGTGGCGCGCGAGGGAGCTGAAGAGGGAGCACCCAGGGGACAGTGCTCCCTCGCGCGCCCGCCAGCCGGGTAACAGCAGGACCAGCAACACCACTGGACCCCAGGGAATCCCCCCAGCTCTCACACAGGTAAGGAGGCTGGGGGGATTAAATTTAAAAAAAACCCAGAAAAAACGTGTGTGTGTGTTTAGTGAGTGTGTTAGTGAGTGTGTGTTAGTGAGTGTGTTAGTGGTAGTGAGTGAGTGTTAGTGAGAGTGTTAGTGAGTGTGTTAATGTGAGTGTGTTAATGTGAGTGTGTTAGTGAGAGTGGTAGTGAGTGAGTGTTAGTGAGAGTGTTAGTGAGAGTGTTAGTGAGAGTGTTAGTGAGTGTGTTAATGTGAGTGTGTTAGTGTTAGTGAGAGTGGTAGTGAGTGAGTGTTAGTGAGAGTGTTAGTGAGTGTGTTAATGTGAGAGTGGTAGTGAGTGTTAGTGAGAGTGTTAGTGAGTGTGTTAATGTGAGTGTGTTAGTGTTAGTGAGTGTGTTAGTGTTAGTGAGAGTGTGAGTGAGTGTGTTAATGTGAGTGTGTTAGTGTTAGTGAGTGTGTTAGTGAGTGTGTTAATGTGAGTGTGTTAGTGAGTGTGTGAGTGTTAGTGAGTGAGTGAGTGTGTGTGTGTTAGTGAGTGTGTTAATGTGAGTGTGTTAGTGTTAGTGAGTGTGTTAGTGTTAGTGAGTGTGTTAGTGTTAGTTTGTGTTAGTGTGAGTGTGTTAGTGTGAGTGTGTTAGTGTGAGTGTGTTAGTGTGAATGTGTTAGTGTGAGTGATTGTGTTAGTGTGAGTGATTGTGTTAGTGAGTGTGTTAGTGAGTGTGTTAGTGTTAGTGAGTGTGTTAGTGTATGTTAGTGTTAGTTTGTGTGTGTGTTAGTGAGTGAGTGTGTTAGTGAGTGTGTGTTAGTGAGTGTGTGTTAGTGAGTGTGTTAGTGAGTGTGTTAGTGAGTGTGTTAGTGAGTGTGTTAGTGTGAGTGATTGTGTTAGTGAGTGTGTTAGTTTTAGAGTGTGTTAGTGTTAGTGTGTGTGTCTGTTACTGAGTATGTTTGTGTGCGTCTGTCACTGAGTGTGTGTCTGTCAGTAAATGTGTGCGTCTGTTCATGAGAGTGTGTGTGTGTGTGTGTGTGTCTAAAGCACTTACCTTTCTCCAGCGCCGGGCTCCCTTGGCGCTGGGGATCTCTCCGTCCCGATCCGCCTCTCAGCTCCGAATGCACATGCGTGGCAAGAGCCACGCGCGCATTCAAACCGCCCATATAGGAAAGCATTACTCAATGCTTTCCTATGGACGTTCAGCGTCTTCTCACTGTGATTTTCACAGTGAGAATCGCAGAAAATCCTCTAGTGGCTGTCAATGAGACAGCCACTAGAGATGGATTAACCCTCAGTGAAACATAGCAGTTTCTCTGAAACTGCTATGTTTTCAGCTGCAGGGTTAAAACTAGAGAGACCTGGCACCCAGACCACTTCATTGAGCTGATTTGATCTGGGTGTCTGTAGTGGTCCTTTAAGTGTATGTGTTTATGCATGCACTGGCGTACATACCGCGGTCGCACGGGTCGCAGCCCTGTGACCAGGTGCCCGCCCGCCATGTGTTGCGGCCCCAGCCCGCGCAGAGTAAGCGCGGGGGGGGGGGGGGGCACAGATCAGTTTTCGCACCGGGGCCCCATGGGTTGTGTGTACGCCACTGGGGAGGAGGATGGGAGTAGGGCGTAAAACGGGAGTGGAGTCGGTCCGAGGAGTGCCTCTATGCCAGTAGCGATACCAGGTGGAGGGGAGAAGCCCCTCCCTACCCACCACCTGTCCTAGGCGCCCCTGTTGGCAATCCCTCTGTGAAGACAGTGACAAGCGGGGCGGTGGAGGACCAATCTCCTCAATGTCTATAGTGTGGTGAGGCTAGGTCGGGTATGGTTGAGTCGGGTCGCGCCTCAGGCGCTGGTTATGCTATTAACCCACTGTGATAAAGTGAAGGCAGAGAAGCCATTTAACCCCAGGGGGAGTATATGTAGTTTGTGTTTTGTACAACACAAAGCGTTGTTTAGTTATGGGCCCCTGGGGTGGAGTATTTGGAGAGAAGGGAGGGCCAATGCTCCACTCCACAGTTTAGTGGTTTTCATGGGAGACATAGATCCAGGCCAGGGTTTTTGGACTGTCTCCAACACACTGCCCAGCTGCAGGTAATCGGCTGCAGCAGTGGGAATAAACCACTCCCTGCTAGGCAGGTACAGGGGGATTGCTGGCTTCCTCTCAGGAAGCAGGTAGGAGAGAGGGTGTTCTCTCCAGTAAGAGAGTCAAGGAGACTAGGCACTGGGAGTGCTGGCTTGAGGCACTGGGAGTGCTGGCTTGAGGCACTGGGAGTGCTGGCTTGAGGCACTGGGAGTGCTGGCTTGGAGCACTAGGAGTGCTGAGAAGAAAGACTGGAGTGCTGAGAGTGGACAAAGACTCTAGGTTGGTGAAACCAATATTGTTTTGTTTAGTTTAACCCCTGAGAGATAGGGAATCTGATGTGAGTTAGTGCTCAGACGAGCTAGGCTTTTTGTTATAGGGATTTGTGTTACATTATTTCATTTATGGTTACATTTACTGCTGTCTCCTGTGTGGATTTACAATAAAGTTGCCTGGATTATATAAAAGCCAAAGGACTGTGCATGTTTTTGCCCTAGAGGACCGTGCTATCTACAGACAAGGATCACAATATGGTGGAGAATGCGGGCACAGTAGCACATTGAGGGTCTGTGGGTGTGCCAGTCATCCGTTGGTCTGCTTATTGAGGACTTTTATTTTGTCAGACCTGCTAATCGAAAAAAAAAACAAAAAAAAAACACTGTACCTTTAAGACTGTTACCTGTGTGGTGCTATAATGGAGGACCTGCTGAAGGCTCTGGTACAGGCAACCGCTGTACAACAAGAGGCCAATGCTATACAACAAGACACCAACCATTTCCTGGCTGCACAGGTTAAGAACCAGAGGGACGCTCAGCAGGAGCATAGAGCTGCCCTTACTGAGGATTTGCAGATTGCCCCCTGCAGGGAGCGTGGGGACAAGGGACCCCGTAACCAAGCTACTGACATCCTGCATAAGATAACAGAGGCAGTAGAAGAAGTCTTTAGCAAGCTGAAAAGCATGGAGGAAGCAAAGCGTTATGTTGAGAAACACGCAGAAGAGTCAGAAGGCAAGAAGGATATAATTGAGCCTGGAAGTAGTGATAATGTGGAAGAGGGTGAAAAGGCAGCTGGATCATCCAAGGACCAAAAAGCAAAAGAAGAAAATTTAGTAAAGAGTCCAGCAAAGCTAAAGGAAAAAGTGGAATTGTCAAGAGGCAGTGATGGTGACACTGATGACATGCGCCAAAGTAAGAGAGAGAAGAAGAATCAGAAGGGAGAACAAGACAAACTGATAACTGAAGTTGACAAGTGTTTATTTGAAAAGCAAAACATTGTAGCTTCACATGAAAGCCTCAAACTTGCTCTGAATGGCATCACAACAGAAAAAGAGGTCTTGGGAAAAGAGTCAGAAACAAAAATATTTTCACGCTCAGGAGCTGAATCTTGCATGTTTCAAGAGAATGCTGGAAAGACATTAGAAAACAGAAAGGTGCTGATAAATCTTTCCAAGGCAACAAAAGGAGAAAAAACGACTGTGGCTGAGGCCAGCAGTGTCAAACCGGTTTGTGTAATAAAAAGTGAAGCAGAAGCCGCTGATGTACACCCAAGTGAACAAGTTAAAGCCATGAAAAGCAGACTGACTTGGGGAGTCAGAGAAGACAACAGCGAAGGAGCTGAGCTTAATAGAGAGAAGCAAGGCACCCCAGTTGAGTATAACAATGCGGTGCACTGTTTAGTAGCCGAGGCTACCCAAGAATGTCGACCAGCTGTTGGACAGTTTGGCAGCCAAAAGCAAGGCAGAGAAGTAGTGGCAAAACAAAGTCAGAAAAGGAAAGGCAAAGTAGCCGCCTCTGATCTAAGCCAAGAGAGAGCGACAGTTATAGAACCAAACTGTGGGAATAAGATTGGCACGTCCGCACCTAAGCCCAACCAAGTCGAAAGAGACAAAGTAGGTGACATTGGCGTAACAGAATTAAATATTTCAGAGACACCTGGTATTGCTACAAAGCCTTTGAATGATTGTCTGGGAGCCGTAGAACTGGATCTACTGGCAAAGACTACATCTACAATGCCTGGGCGCACTGAATACCTGGAACAGCTGCCAGATTCTGGAAAAACCATAATGGAATTAAAGGCGGGGCTTGGACTGCCTGACCGGCTGTTTGATACCGGGGCTGTCATGACCCAACGAGGGGCCATGACTGCGTCCCTGGACACCCCCGAGGGAGCAGGGAGACCGCCAGACAGCCCAGAAGACAGCATTGCTGACATTGGGAGGTGGCCACTCAAGGCCGAGCAAGCAGAACTGATGGAGGGTATTGTGGAGCCCTTCATGGAGGGACTTGTTCCAGTGAAGGATGAGCTGGTGACAGAAGAGGTTGAGCACCTGGAAAATTCAGCTTTTGAAAGTAACTTGGACGAGTTAAAGGTGGTGTTCAAACCCAAAATGGATCCAAGACAACTGTCGGTGATGCTGATGTTAGCGCAGAGTAACCCTCAGTTATTTGCTTTGAATGGAACAAAAGCCAACATATATAAGGAGCTTAATCGTATCGAACGCTACAATAAACTGCAAGAGTCCAGTGAAGACCAGCTACTGAGTAATAACCGTGCACTCTGGGAAGAATGGCTTCACAAGTACAGCACTCGGTTGTCAAAAGACCAAGCAACTACTGGGGATAATGATACATTTGTGGCTGAACGTGTGAAAATAATGGACTCTAACAATCCGGCATTTGTGCTCAGAAATTATATTGCTCAAAACGCAATTGATGCAGCTGAGAAGGGAGATTTCAGCGAGGTACAGCGGGTATTGAGAATGTTGGAAAATCCATACGATGTAGAAGTCTCTTTCCAACAATCACCTGATGAGGCAGGCGATGAAGATGATGAGCTTGAAGAAGAAGCTGACTGGATATATAGAAATACTTTTGCAACACCAACAATATCTCAACAGAAAAGCACGGACTACCTGGAACGTGGACAGGTTGGAGCCACCTTCAGCAGGAAGGGTCCAAGCACTATACAGAAGATCAGAGAGGCCCTAAATTTCATGAGGAATCAGCATTTTGGGGTCCCCTTTATTGCATTCTACAGAAAAGAATATGTGGAACCAGAACTTAACATTAATGACTTGTGGCTTGTGTGGCAGTGGGATGAAAAGTGGACCCAGCTGAAGATTCGAAAGCAGAGTCTTATCCGCCATTTCCAGAAGATGCAGGCTTGCCAATATGACCAAATATCTGCAGACCCTGACAAGCCTTTAGCTGATAGAAAGAGGCTAATTACACACCAAGCCTTTGTAAAATTTGCGCTTGAAAGTTACTCCGACGTTGAGAGATTATCAAATCAGAAGCTGCGAATGTGGAAGCAGATGATGATGATTGAGCGGAACTTGGCTGCTAAGGAGCCACACCGTATTGAACTTCAGCCTAGATCCGCTAACAACCATATTAGCGGGGAAACTGGAAAGAAAGGAGAAAACCTGATACTGAGCCTGGGACAATATAAATATGATGGTAGAGTGTACCCAAAAGTCCCATTATGGCTACGAGACCAGACTGAGAAAAAGCTCAGATGCTTCAACTGCCACCTGCAAGGACATATTACATATAACAGTCCTGAGAGTGAAGAGACAATACAATGTGACATAGTATTAAGGGCTCTGCATAGGATTGTATTGACCTGCTTAAAGATGTGTATGGCGACTGGTGGTGATGTTACAGCACAGTTAAAAGTGGTGATGTGGAAGGGAATTGTGCACAAGCACTAATTGATTCAGGGAGCGAGGCTACTTTGAAAAGTGTTCTGCTTCAGCCAGAGAAATGTGATATAAGACAAATGTTTAATATTGTATGTACACATGGTGACACCCGCACATACCCCAAGGCAGAGGTAGAGTTTGTCACTGAGGTTGTAAATGTTAAATGCCCTGTAGTACATTCAGCTCAAACGCAAGAGCGTATAAGTAAGGCCAGGTATCTGAGTACCTTGGACCTGGTCATAAGGTATTGGCAGGTTCCCCTGACAGAGAAAGCAAAGGTAAGGACAGCGCTTTCTACTACCGAGGGATTATTACAACATAAAGTATGGCCATTCAGGTTGCGTGGTGCACCGGCCCTATTTCTGCATATGGTGAAAAGGATACTTTGGCACCACAGAGAGTATGCAGCTGCCCACCTTGGTGATGTGGTGATTCACAGGGTGGACTGTGAAGCACACCTGATGAAGGTCCAGTTAATTGTGCATAATGTAAGGGCTGCCGGTTTGACCGCTAACAAGTGTTATCTAGGATTTGAGGAAGCTAACTATTTGGGTTATCCACTTGGGTGGAGGTTCCTTAAACTACAAGGGGGCAAGGTAGCAGCCATCTACAATAGGCCACTTCCTGTAACTGAGGAGCAAGTCAGGGCTGGTACAGCCCTAGGTGACGTGAATGTTCACGGTTTGTGTTTTAAGGCCGCTCGACCCGATGGGTCTGAGCTGGGGGGGAGGATATGTGATAAAGTGAAGGCAGAGAAGCCATTTAACCCCAGGGGGAGTATATGTAGTTTGTGTTTTGTACAACACAAAGCGTTGTTTAGTTATGGGCCCCTGGGGTGGAGTATTTGGAGAGAAGGGAGGGCCAATGCTCCACTCCACAGTTTAGTGGTTTTCATGGGAGACATAGATCCAGGCCAGGGTTTTTGGACTGTCTCCAACACACTGCCCAGCTGCAGGTAATCGGCTGCAGCAGTGGGAATAAACCACTCCCTGCTAGGCAGGTACAGGGGGATTGCTGGCTTCCTCTCAGGAAGCAGGTAGGAGAGAGGGTGTTCTCTCCAGTAAGAGAGTCAAGGAGACTAGGCACTGGGAGTGCTGGCTTGAGGCACTGGGAGTGCTGGCTTGAGGCACTGGGAGTGCTGGCTTGAGGCACTGGGAGTGCTGGCTTGGAGCACTAGGAGTGCTGAGAAGAAAGACTGGAGTGCTGAGAGTGGACAAAGACTCTAGGTTGGTGAAACCAATATTGTTTTGTTTAGTTTAACCCCTGAGAGATAGGGAATCTGATGTGAGTTAGTGCTCAGACGAGCTAGGCTTTTTGTTATAGGGATTTGTGTTACATTATTTCATTTATGGTTACATTTACTGCTGTCTCCTGTGTGGATTTACAATAAAGTTGCCTGGATTATATAAAAGCCAAAGGACTGTGCATGTTTTTGCCCTAGAGGACCGTGCTATCTACAGACAAGGATCACACCACGGATCCCAAATCTGCTCAAACTTCCTAATAGTCCCCCTGACCTGAGCCGTCAATTTATCCATCAAAAAAGTATCCTTTATTTTATGTTTTGTGAAGGCCATGGTGGGGGCGTCACTCTGTAGCCACTTATGCGCTAAGGCACGTCTTGCGGCAAGGGTTATTTTGTGGAGGAGGGCCTGTTCAGTTCGTGACCAATCCTCCATGGATCTCGATAGTAGGAAGACCCACGGATCTAGCTCTACTACCCTGTCGAATACATCTCCTATCAATGCTGCGATCCTCTTCCAGTATGTCTGCGCTATCGGGCATTCCCACCACATATGAATATACGTACCCTTCTGGCCGCAACCCCTCCAGCACAAGTCCGTCGGATTTTTACCCATGCGGAAGAGTGTCACCGGGGTGGTGTACCATCGAAAAAGGGTCTTATACGATTGGTCCATTGATGCAGCCGGGATAGCCCCACCGACTGCTAACCCACCTGGGCCTCAATCACCCGTCGCGTACCACTCACACGGGAGGGGTCGGAGCTCCTCTGCCGCCGGGGGGAACGCTGCTGCATCAATATCCTCCTGGATCCCCAAGCTCTGTAGGAAGGCAACCGGATCTCCTTCCGCGTACAGGGTTCTGGTGCGCCCGTTCTGAAATGCGAGCAGCCGAAAAGGAAAGCCCCATGCGTACCGCACTTTGTGCTTCTGGAGGAGCTCTGTCACCGGCCGCCATCGCCTCCGTTTCTGGAGGGTCTCCGGTGTCAAATCCTGGTACAGGGTGAGTTCGACTTCGCCATATCTAATGGGGCCCTCACGGCTGCGCTTCATGAGGGCTTCTTTTGTTTGATAGTACAGGAACTTAACGATGATGTCCCTGGGCCGTTTATCGTCTGCCCGCTGTTGTCGAAGTGCTCTATGGGCTCGTTCAATATGCCATTGGGGTTCAGGGACCCCAGGGAGAAGTGGCTTCAATATTGCTGTCACGACCTCCATTAGGGGCCCTTCGCCTTCCCTCTCTGGCAGACCCCGCAGTCGAATATTATTCCTGCGGGATCTATTCCCCATATCATCCAGGGCAGCTTCCACTACAGTCAGTCGCGAGGTCAGTTTGTTAATATGAGCTGTGGCAGTGTTGTGAGCCACTACTGTGGACTCAACCCGCGTTTCAAGCTCGGCCGTCCTCGCGCCCAGGGCCTGGATTTCTGCTTTAACCTCCTTGGTGTTTCTGGCGATCTCGGTGGCTAAGTAACTACGTACCTCCGCCAAATTAGCCAAGATCTGTGCAGCACTAGTGTCTGGAACCTCCGATGCCGCCGCCATTCCAGGGCTAGGAGGTGAGTGTGACACCCGCGGGCTCTGCCGTCCGCCATCTTGAGGCGTGGATCTCATGGCGCGGGAGGCCGCAAACATCTCGGAGACTGTGGTGCCCTGTTCTGTCGGCCTTTTGGGTTGTTTCTTCGAGGCCCGCTTCTCCATGACGGTTCCTCCGATAGTACCCCAGGTTCTTCGTGAGTCTATATGCTAAAGTATGCTATTGGCTTCGTGGTCCCAGCGGAGCTTCACTTGGAGACGTCCATCTCGCTCCGGCTGCAAACCACGCCCCCCAATGAGTATATTTTCAAAGCTAGCATTTATACACAGTTTGTCACGTAAGCAGCGAGATTTATCGCATCCTTATAGTTAATAGTACATACTTGTCTGACATTAAAAAGATAAGCATGTTACAGAATACATCTGCCAAGTCAGCCTAATTATTTCAAACATTATTTTAAAGCATATAATGCAAAAAGAGTTAACTATTTAATATCCTTACATTCCCCTCTTTGAGCAAAACTTGCCCATATTATCGGTTAACATTCTCCCAGAACAGAGAAATTTCCATATTATGGCATTCCTAAGCAATCATGTGGTTTACAAGAAACAGAAACTCAGCAGGAAAAAAGACACTTAATACTTTTGCAGACAGATATATAGAAAATGGATGTTTGAGACAAAATGGAACTTGGGCTTATAGCAAATATATTATTGCAAGTAGCTGACATGTTAACCAATTTTAAACTGACTAACCAGCCGGTCATCTGTATCATAAGCCCTGGGTAAATATGGGCAAAGTGTATTATTCTCAACAGTTGTTTCCTCCTTTGTCCACGGAAGTGGGCGCATATAGTCAAAGTGGGAATAATACCTATCCCCGTCCAAGGACAGGGGTCTAGGTTTACCAGTCCACCCGATTATCTGGGGCCAGGCAAAAAACCCATTGGCAAAAACTCATAATTGAGGAAAAAGCACATCTGGGGAAAACCTGAGTGGGAGCCGCGATCGTGTTAGACATGTCATCCCCTCACAGTTGACACCACTTGTGACTTATAATACCCGCACCTGGGGGCGGAGCCTAACAGCGGAGAGAAGCAGACGCACATCTTAGGAGCTCCGAACTAAACGACAGAAATTTCACATAAAACCGACAGAAAATACCCCCAACACCCATTAACCTAAAACAGGAACCTTCCAGCCCTGATGGGACGAAAACACAAGAAGCAATTGCCGAATAAACCGGCCCCAGGACTCACGATAGCAGAAATGTGGCGGCAAGCGTGCGGCCCGAGCGGATCCAAGATGGCGGAGCTCCACGGAGGCTGCTCAGATTTTTCTGATGATTACTCCGAGGGGGATGGTGACGAATACCTCCCAACCCCGGACCCAAAGCCAAAGGCAAAACCCAGCGGACCACGGAAGGACCCAGACGCAGACCTGGTGACCACTGGGGTGTTAAAAACCCTGCTAGCAGACCTCCAAAAAAACATCCTCGCGGATGTCACAGCACTAAGGGGAGAGCTGCAGGGCCTGACAAGCCGCATTACAGTACTGGAAGCCTCTTCCCAAGAACAGCAGCATACCATCGCCTCACTGCGGAGAGACTTACAGGACCTACGCGAACAAAATATGCTACATGAACGGCGCTTCGCAACCCAGGAAGACGCAAGACGGAGACTCAATATCAAGGTCAGGGGACTCCCAGAGGGGTTGCCGGAGACGGACCTACCACACGTGGTCAAGCGCATGCTGACCGCCATACTGCCCACAGGCCAAGCCAACGCCATAACACCCACAGAGCTCTTTCGGATCCCAAAACCGGCTGGGGCCCCAGAGGTAGCCACAAGGGATACCATACTCGCCTTTAAAAATGGGACTGACAAATCGAAGGTCCTCACGGCCGTCAGAGGTAAAGCCCCCATACAATTTGAAAACACCAAACTAACCTTCTATGCCGACCTGTCCAGTGGAACTCTGGCTTGGCGCAGGTCTCTTCGGCCTCTCACCTCCATACTCCAGCGCAACAACGTTCCTTACCGCTGGCGATCCGCGCACACGCTCCTGATACAAGAGGGTGATACGACGCACCAAATCCACAGCATACAGGAGGCAGCGGCCCTTCTCCGAACCCTGGGCCTACCACAAGACTTACCTTCCCAAGCAGGACCCGGTGCCCCCGCCACCCCGAGCCACAACTGGGATCCAGCGAACACTGCCCCTTTCAGGCCACGGAGCACCACGCCGGTTACCTACGCCTCAGTTACCACATAGATGGAACCGAAGGGTGCAACCTCGAAGCTCCGCAATCCCATGACCGACGACAAGACACAGGCTCTTGTCTGGGCCTGAGGTGGGGGGAGAACCTCGCTCTCAACAAGCGACAGGGACCACCGAAAAAGACTAAACAAGTATGTTCAACAGAAGCCCAGCCAGGGCACTGGCTAACTCTCTTTAACTCTCTTTAACTTTCTTTAACTTTCTGACTGACTCACTCTGGGGCATGGCCGCGGGCCGAAACAAGCCGCTGACCTGAGCCTCAAAATCAAAATGGCAACTTTGACCAGCAAGCCTATACTCTGCAAGCAAGGTATACAGCAACCTACCGAGCCACGATACAGCTTACTGCCGAACACGGTCAAGCCAGAGAGGAACCCTGGCCCTCCCCAGCTGCAGAGACTGTCTATCCCAAATGACCCATGTGCGGGGTCGGCTGATCCGGGACTGGACCTGGTATACTCGTAAGAGGCAACGGCGGACATTCCTATCCCAAGAAACAATGTACATTTATATAATTTATGATTTATTATAATTTGTTTATGTTCTGCAGCAGCTGTGACTAATAAGTAGAAGTACATATCCCAGGATGTTTCGAAGAACTCTGTACACAGCAATCAGCCCGTATAACTTAGTTTATCATACACGTTCCTGTTCAAACTTACTTCTAATGGAGACATGCTGTGACTTAGAATGCTTTTTTTTTTTTTTTTCCCCTTATTCATGTGGCAGTCATACCAGTTTTGGGACATAATTATGATTTTTAAGGAATTTGTGGTAAACATCCTATGTTAAACCGCATGCTATACCAGGAAGGAACCATAGGCCTTATGTGAATTAACTACAACCTACAATTTTGAATACTAGAATTGGGAAAGTGTGTTAAATGTCATAGCGTTACCCATAACAACTATATAACAACATGTTTATTTGCAAGTATTAATTTGCAATTGTACTGCTCTAGATGCTTATTTAGACGTGCCATCGCCTTATACCTAACAACCTAATGCCTGAGGTCACATATATCCACTAGGCGACAGCTAACACTAACAAGAGGCCTACCGCCTTTAATACTCGCTACACTGGCTCACAGAGTGGCAATCACTCACAACTTAACGCTATAACCCTATACACATATCTACCCTGATAACACACTCTTCATTGCATAGACAATCTCGTTCAAAACGATAAGCACGTATTTCTCTGCCTACCTAATACATTTAACGAGACACTCACCTGTCTGCTATATCCTCGATTGGCTTGTCAGCCTTGTTTTCCGTGCAGACTTGTTACACTGCACTAGAGTACAACTAAGCAACTTTACCTCACCCACATGCTACACTACACAGCAGTAAATGTTCATCAATATTCATCAATGTTAAGCTTGTTATACTGTTTGTATTTAAAAAATGTGCACGTACTCATGCCACTGCTTAAGCTATATGGATATTATGTACGCTGTTGTGGCGTTAAAATGTCGTATGCCTACCTGCACAACAAAAAATAAAGAATTAAAAAAAAAAAAATAATACCCGCACCTGTGAATACATAGCTCGGGTATCGGGAGGAATTGGGAAACACTTCTTACATATTAATTCATGAGATAAATTATAATCTAGCTTGAAATTCTGACAATCACAACCAGGACCTTGCGTCCTATATTTTTTTTTTTTAACCATTTCCCTATTCCAAAGGTCCAGTCAAAACCAGTCATATCCCCACACAGTTCCTCAAAACATGGGAATCCATCTTTGGCACACTCAACATATATCAAAAACACACATAGTACATCCATCCCTGGGTCAGCTAACACTTCCTCTCTCTCTGGCTAACTCTACAAAAATAAAAATAGTTCAATAGTTCAGAAAAATAGAATAAGTCTTTCACAGAGTATAAAGAAATCAGTTTAGACACCAGACATTTTGTTCCATAAAATGGCTAAGGGTAGCAATATGGCTGACAACAAGACAAGGTCAGCTTCCACATAGTTCTTCTTTTGTTTGCTGGATTTTCACCACAATGCTCTGTGCAACACCCCAATGGTTGAAAGGGTTATTACAGAACCAGCGGTATTAGACAGCACAGCACCTTCAGGACTTTCAAGGTTCTTGAGTGCAAAGTTTATGTCCTCATAAGTAAGTATCTCAGTTTCTTCGGCCTGCATGGATTATGACCAAACAGAAGTAATTGCAAAATACTTATTGCATGGTCAGCCAGAGAGATTGGTGTGTAGTCCCAGAAATTCAGGACGGTCCCTACAATCATACAAACACAAGGATCAATACAACATCAATTAATTAATTACCTAGGCTAAAACTTAAATTAGAGATTAAGGTTAAACCCTTAACTTGTGTAACATGTACTTCTCTTATATTTGCTTATATTTTATATAATCTGTCTTCTATGAAGTTTTACATAATATCCCTTTGGAATGCCTTTGTACGGATTAGAGAAGCACTCACTCTATAGAAATGCTTGTTAGGATGAATATTAAAACACTAACATACACATATGGGGATAATTCCCAATAAAACTATGTTCCTAAACTTGAACCTTGATTTGATACTCAAAATGAATTACTTTAATAATCCAGAATAATTCAATACTCTTGGATTAACACCTAAAACTATATAAAATATTAAATACATGAACCATCTGTGTATTAGGCTGGGGTTGTTGGGTGTGGGTATAGGTTGGAAGCTGTGGTTGGTATTGAGGAATCTGTGGGGGTGGGTTTGGGCACTCATTTTTCCAGTGACCCTGCTATCCACAATTAGAACAGTGTGTTCCACCAATGCTGAAGTTGCTACCTCTACAAAAGTTAGACCCTTTGACCAAATCCTCTACCTCTGCCTTTAAAACTTTTCTGATTCAATCTCCTATCACTTTCCAAATTTCTTTGTCTCGCCTGCTTAGGATCACAATCCTTGTGACTGATACAACATACTTTTTCCTTCTTTCTTTCTTTCTTTCTATCTATCAAAACAACTTGCTGTATCTTTCTCATGAATCTTCCCAAGAAATTCAGTTGGGGTCAAAAAGGGCCAGTCACAGACCAACAAGGAACAAAAGTGAACAAGGAGGAAGCATATTCCATATGCAGGTCAGTATTACCGAACTCACACCCCTTCTTTGTGTACCCCTCTCTGTGTACCACACAGATATAATATTAATACGCTTTTAAAGGTTTAATGTATAGTTAAATTGTGTATATAAAGCAAGGTTGTCTAGGGGTATATACATCGACAATGAAAGCATAGCCTTCATATAGGGCTTGCAATACTGACAGTCTGTGTCATGAGCGTAATGCAGACATGCGGTTAGGTCAGGGACGTTTTAGCCGCGAGGCAAACAAGGCATTTGCCTTGGGCGGCAAAAAAAGCCGCCCTCAAATGCCCAAGGCAAATGTCTTGTTAGCCTTGCGGCTAACAGACATGCCGGCGGGCTGCTGGGCGGTCGGGCGGCGCTGGCGGGCAGCTGGCGAGGGAGCACTTCATATTCTGGCTCCGCCTCCCAGCCTCACTGTGTGGCGCGTGAGGGAGCTGAGCAGAGTGCTCAGAGGAAGTGCTCCCTCGCCAGCCGCCCGCCAGCGCCGCCTGACCGCCCAGCAGCCACTGGACCACCAGGGAGAAAGATGACCCCCCCCCCCAGCATTCCCAAAGGTAAGGAGGCTGGGGGGGTAAAGTAAAAAAAGTGTTACTGTGAGTGAGTGTGTGCGTGTCTGTTAGTGTGTGTGCGTGTCTGTTAGTGTGTGTGTGTGTGTCTGTTTCTGTTAGTGTGTGTGTCTGTTAGTGTGTGAGTGTGTGTGTCTGTGAGTGTGTGTGTCAGTGTGTGAGTGTGTGTGTGTCTGTTAGTGTGTGTGTGTCTGTTAGTGTGTGTGTCTGTCAGTGAATGTGTGTGTGTGTGTATTTAGAGGGCGGGGGAAGGGTTGGGTGGGGGTGGCGCCTGAGTTTTGTCCTGCCTAGGGCAGCACAAAACCAGGATACACCACTGGGTTAGGTAGTTTTCCATTGTTATAATTTATTGAAAACACTTAGACTTTGCAAATTTTTAAAACGCATATTGCTTCCTGTACCTGGTGCCGTGCAAGGATGTAGTTGGGACATATTTCAAATTGAGTATCAAAAGTACACAAAACTAAATGTTATACGCTTATCAAGAAAACAAGTTTAACCCGTTTGGATAGCCTCTTTGCATAATTTGGCTCCTGGTGAGATTATTATATTATTTATTAATCCTCTTCTGGATCTGCAAAATGCTTTCAATTTACCCATACAAATATAATACAGTAGTTTAGGAGATTAAGATTACCTCACTTTTAAATTTCAGAAATTGTCTAATCTCTATTAAAAATACCATGTTATTATTACCCCATAATCAATGAGGCATACTAAATGAATCTTACTTTGACACAAACAATGCAATATACTTTAAAAGTAGAGTTAATTCTGAGCTGGACAATACTCCCCTATTAGAACTCCTTTATGAGGGAGAGACATCTTGTCCATTCAATCCTTTTTATCAGTAAAAGAATGACTTTCAGGATTAATCAATTTACAAATGGAAACGTGGATCCACGATTTGAACAGCAGAAGTTTGTGGGGCCCCTTTCACGTGGGATGTAACAAGCGCTTTTCTTGCTCCAGGAGTGATAGCATTCAATTGTTTCATTCTAGCCGGTTGGACAGCATTTCACCTTTTGTAAAAACACTAAATGCTTGCGTTAATGATATGCAAATCACTCTGCTAGTTAAACTCCTACACAATGGACAATAAAATACATAAAACACATAACACACCAATTCATTTTAAACCATATAACTCATACTCGGCATCGAATGTAATATTACACGTCATCTCACAAAACAGACATTTCACAAAACAGGCGTAGAAGAAACACATAATGGATACCCAGCAGATATGCCAATACAGAAAACATATTCATGGGCACGCAACTTCACACTCTGTGTCCCTCCTAGGAAACACGGGTAGACACAATATAAAAGCAGTCGTAAACTAACACCTCCAAATCTCCATTCCCATATAGCTATATCAGACCACAACACATAGCCTCTCTGAGCTGATAGAACTACTCCAACTCCAACTGCTCTTGGCCTAGTATTCAACAGCTAATAAAACAGTTATTTGATAGGTTATTTGGCTGGCATTGTTATCAATATCACTAGACTGAGACAAACTGATTCAAATATAATTTAAAACAACACAGCAACATATAAATTAATCCACTCTCCAGTTAAGCTGCACACTTCACACATTATGACAGTCACCAATTACACAGAATAAACAGTTAACAGCTGTACTCAGAACATATTATTGTAAGGTACCGTATACCAATTTTAGTTTGTATTAGATTTATTTTAGGGATTCTTATGTATACATGTTTTTTCTTAATTAACTTCATTACTTTAATCTACTATAGTATTGTATATAAAGAAAGGATCCATTTATATAGCGCGCTCATAACTCAAATATTTGTATGAAACTTCCATTAACTAATCTGAGATGATGCTGCATCAATTTAAATCTTATAGAAATTGAGCAAACATCTGGACCAGATTACACAGACATGGTTTCACCCGAATCTTTCAGAACTCTCAGAGACTTAAAATCTTTTACTATACCATGTTAAAAGGCATGGCAAACCTTAGACCGGTCAGTCTCCAAGAGCCTTAGTAACACAGGTAGAAACCTTTGTCCATGATCTCTGATTCAAGCTATATACCACAATTTAAAAGAACACATATAATGTGAGACATAGAAGACACAAAACATATGCAGTAGGTGTTGCACTGGATCATTTAAACCATCTGTAGCAATAAAAAGGTTAGCTGAGAGCACAAAATGAAGCATGTGTTGGACCGCTGAAAATGTAAATGTTGCTCTCTTATTTACAAACAAAAATCATATTTACAGTATGGATCCTTTGCAACAAACACACAGGGCAGGGAAGATGTGCTGATTGGTGTTCTATACAATTAATCCCATACGGGGAATTAACTTTCAAATACTAATGAAGTGACTTTTTGTCTCAGAATATAAATACTGAGCTCATCATGCAAACAATGTAACACATTTACACTATCCCAATCTCATAGAAAGTGTAATGGGCTTATGGTATTAAAGTAACAATCATACCAGGCACACGGATCCCATGTGAAATAAATTACAATAAAACAGAGGAATATACTTATGCTTCTATGCGACAGAAAGAATAAAGCAAAATATTTAAGTAGGTCTATCAGGTACAACCTGCGAGTCAGTTCTTTTCTAATATACAGTACTGGTATCTTATATATATATATATATATATATATATATATATATATATTGGTCACTCAGGACCTGAACTCACATTTCCCATCCTACTGACTCAGGGCAGACACACTAACTTACCAAAGTGTGTCCCCAATATAGACAATCACCCACAAAGAACACTTAAGACAAACAAAGGTAACCGGGAGAAAGATAAGTTTGAGGCATACTTATAGATCTATAAACTGTGCTCCTCAGAACACATATAGTCTTAATAAACCAGAGACCTCTTATGGTCTCAAAACCTGTATCTACCTGAGAGACCCTGTATCTATCTTAGATACTAACCTGGGTTACCAAAACCCTATATATTTAGACCAAATGTCTAATAAACCAGAGACCTATTTACAGTCTCAATATAACTAAAGTCCTTACACCTTTCCTATCTACTGGATACAGACTTACTGAACCAAAGGGGGTCATCGACAATCAGCGTCAATAAGACACAAAAAGGCTGCTTACCCAATGGCTTTGCTGATCCCACTTCAGACACCAAGCTGAAAGGGTTAATGCTGTTCTGGACTCAACTTCCCTCGATTCTCCGGTCACCACATCAATTGACGGGAGTTCTTGTTTAGCAAAAAACGACAGACACAAAAGAGTGCTTTAACAAGTTCTCAATGAGTATATTTTCAAAGCTAGCATTTATACACAGTTTGTCACGCAAGCAGCGAGATTTATCGCTTCTTTATAGTTAATAGTACATACTTGTCTGACATTAAAAAGATAAGTATTTGAATAAAGACGGGACAGGAACATCCTGAGGTCGAGCGAGGTCATACATCCTGTAGAAGGGAGGCCTCTCAGAGCATGTTACAGAATACATCTGCCAAGGTCAGCATAATTATTTCAAACATTATTTTAAAGCATATCACGCAAAAAGAGTTAACTATTTCATATCCTTACAGTTACATCGCACTTTAAAAATTCACATTTTTTTGGTGCTAAAAAGGACATTTGCGGCCTGCGGTGCATTTCTTGCAGTCCAATAAAACCCTTAAAGGGACACTATAGTCACCTGAAGGGAGGGGGGGGGGAGGGTGTGGCTAGGGCTGCATAAACAGAAACAAAAGTGATTTAACTCCTAAATGACAGTGAATTGAGCAGTGAAATTGCAGGGGAATTATCTATACACTAAAACTGCTTTATTTAGTAAAGATATTTAGGTGACTATAGTGTTCCTTTAAATACTACTCTTACATTGTTGGTTTCAAAAATCACATATTTTTTGTGCATAATAGAACATTTGCGGCCTGCGGTGCATTTCTTGCAGTCCAATAAAACCCTTAAATACTACGCTTACATTGTTGGTTTAAAAAAAAAAATCACATTTTGTTGTGCTAAATAGTACATTTGCGGCTTGCAGTGCATTTCTTACAGTCCAATAAAACCGTTAAATACTAATGTTACATTGTTGTTTGACAAATTCACATTTTTTGAGACAGTGAAGTAACTGATGGGTCTGCCCCATTCAACTTCTGGGTCTCCAAATTGGGCACATGGCCTGAGCTTGCCCTTTATGCCTTGGAGGTGCTGGCCTGCCCTGCAGCCAGTGTATTGTCTGAACATATGTTTAGCATGGCAGGGGGCGTTATCACAGACAAGCGGAGCCGCCGGTCCACAGCCAACGTGGACAAGCTCACGTTTATTAAAATGAACCAGGCATGGATCCCACCAGACTTGTCTGTACCTTGTGCAGAATAGACATTTATACCGTGCACTTATTCTTTGTTTTCTTTTTTGATATGTCAAAATATTTGGGGAGCTACCCAAATTGTTTGCAGGGCACTTGTCCTACTCTTACCCCCATTTTATTTCCTTTTGCAGCCCTCTAGCCCTTTCCTGGACTTTTTAGAGCCATTTTAGTGCCCAAAAGTTCGGGTCCCCATTGACTTCAATGAGGTTCGGGGTCAAGTTCCGGTCAAGTTCGAGGCCGAACGCGAACTTTTTGCCGATGTTCGGCTGGAGCTGATCTACCACAGTAGTAACAACACAGCTACCTCGAGCAGCCTGCTGGAACCCCTAACTGGATGCACTTTACTTACCAAGCTTTGCAGTGAGTAACGGCGTATGCCGCATGTACTCACAACACTATCTTGTAAGAGACAGTGTGTTTCTTGTTTTATTTCACAGAATTATTTGTAATAAATTCATTTTGCACTTTATGATTTTAAATATTGGACTTTTTTAAATCAGTATATAGTATTTTTATATATTATGTTGGCACAGTATAAAGCTTACTTATGTTGAGCTAAAACACATATATATTGGGAAGTCATATACCTATACTGTCTACACTATCATCTGTATGTGTTTGTTTTTTCCTATACATGTAATGAGAATTTTGTCTTGGTGACATCTGCTGGTCTTTAAGTATAACTACAATACAGTATTTTTCACCTAAACAGTACTTTTTTGCCACTGTGATAATTGTTCTGTTATTGTGTGTGATAGATTTGTCTGTCTGACTGTAATGGTGACTGCATGTGATGTATTATATTATCAGTGTGTGATAGGAATAGTTTGTGTGTAATGTTATTAAACTGTGTACATGTGATGAAAACTGTGTGTTCGCATTGGGCTGGCTGTGTGTTATAAGAATGTGTGCAGGGGTCAAGTCCTGGGGAATAAAGTGTGGGAACTCACTCGAGTTCCACCCTCACCCCACCACCAGAAAAAAAAAAAGCTTGCATGCATATATAAACACGTACACACACTCACAGACTCAGACACACACACAGACTCACAGACACACACACAGACATACATACATACACTCAGACACACACACACTCCCAGACACATACACACACTCACTCCCAGACACATACACACACACTCCCAGACACATACACACACACATACACTCCCAGACACATACACACGCACACACACATCCACTCAGACACACACACACATACTCACATACACAGACACACACACACATACACTCACAGACACACGCACTCCCAGACACATACACACACACACACTCCCAGACACACACACACATACACTCACAGACACACACACATACACTCACAGACACACGCACTCCCAGACACATACACACACACACATACACTCACAGACTCACACACAGACACACACAAAAATTATTTGTATATATTTTTTTTAATTTAAAAATGTCCACCCAGCCTCCCTACCTGGAGAGCTGGCGTGGACCTGTCCCTGGGGTCCAGTGGGGCTTCAGTGCGGCCGGCTCTTGTCTCGCTGTCAGCCGCGGCGAGGGAGCTGTGTCCTCTCTGCTCCCTCTCGCCGCGCGGGCTGTCTGCTGATGCCGGGAGCCGGAAATTACGTCATATTCCGGCTCCCAGCATCAGCAAACGACGCGGCGAGAGGGAGCAGAGAGGACACAGCTCCCTCACCGCGGCTGACAGCGAGACTAGAGCCGGCCAGGGGGATCCTTCAGGTGGCCATTAGGCCACCTCTTGGGCCCCCCATGACAGGGGGAACACGGGGACATTTGGGGGTGGCAAATGTCCTGAATGTGTGTGATCATTTTGTGCTGTCAATGTGATGGGGACTGCTTGTGTTTGTGATGGGTTTGGGCTGGCTGTGTATGGTGGGACTTACTGTGTGTGTCTTTGAATGAAAGTAATAAGCACTGATGAGTAGATAGCATCATGTAACTGGTCACCTGGGACCTTTATAAAAGTTGGTGAATAATAGAGCAACACAAACTAAAATTACGTGTTTCATTCTCGCACAATATGTAATCCTGGGTACATACATATAATTTACTCAAAAGCTTCACTTCATTATTTACTGTCTTAGTAGTAATGCCACTGTCTGGAATGTCCCCTCCAGACGGTCCCTCAGTCCCTATGTCAACTGCAGCCTCAGCCAGGTAGGTAAGGTGTCAAGCATTATCTGCTATGCTCGCTCCCTCCCTAGTCCCTATGCATTCTCCAGGCAGGGTAAGATGTGACTGCACTCTCCGCTCACTTCTACCCCCCTCCCATCCATGTCTCTTCTACCCCCTCCCATCCATGTATCTTCTACCCCCTTCCGTTCTCTGTTCCCCTCTCTTCCATATCTCTCCCCCTTTCTATTCATCCATGTATCTCATCTTCTATCTATATCACTCTCCCCCTTCCATGTCTCTCCACTCTTTCATTCCTAGTTCCCACTTCCATCCATGTCCCCCTCATCCATATCTCACTTCAAACTATTTCTCTCCCCCTTATGTCTCACTTCCATCCATATCCTCCCCCCAGTGACTCTCTTCCATCCATGTGTCCCTCGACTCTATTTTTCCCTCCCCATTCTATCCATATCTCTCCCCCTTGCCAACCTCCCTCCTTACATCCATATGTCAACCCCCCGCCAACTTCTCTTGTTTCATCCATATCTCGTCCCCCTTTGCCAACCTTTCATCCCTATCTCCCCCCCTTCCAAACTCCCCCTTTCATCGACATTTCCCCCTCCCTTGCCAACCTCCACCCTTTAATCCATATCTCTCCCCCTTGCCAACATCCCCCCTTTCATCCATATTTCTCCCCCCTTTACCACCCTCCCCCTTTCATCCATATTTCTTCCCCCCTTGCCAACCTCCCCTTTCATCCATATTTCTCTCCCCCCTTGCCAACCTCCCCCTTTCATCCATATTTCCTTCCCCCTTGCCAACCTCCCCCCTTTCATCCATATATCTCACCCCTTTCATCCATATTTCTTCCCCCCTTGCCAACCTCCCCCTTTCATCCATATCTCCCCCCCTTGCCAACCTCCCCTTTCATCTATATTTCTTCCCCCTTGCCAACCTCCCCTCTTTCATCCATATCTCTCCCCCCTTGCCAACCTCCCCCTTTCTCTCCCCCCTTGCCAACCTCCCCCTTTCATCTATATCTCTCCCCCTTTTCATCCATATCTCTCCCCCCTTTCCAACCTCCCCCCTTTTATCCATACCTCCCCGCTTTCCAACCTACCCTCTTTCATCCATACCTTCCCCTCTTGTCAACCTCCCCCTCTCATCAATATTTCTCCCCCTCCTTGCCAACCTTCTCCCTTTCATCCATATCTCCCCCACTGTCAACCTTCCCCCTTTAATCCATATTTCCACACTTCTTGCCAACCTCCCCCTTTCATCCATATTTCTCCCCCTCCTTGCCAACCTCCTCCCTTTCATCCATATCTCCCCCCTTTATCCTCCCCTCTTTCATCCATATCTCTCTTCTCCGTACCACCCTTTCCAACCTCTCCCGTTTCATCCATACCTCCCCCTTTATCCATATTTCTCCCCCCCTTGCCAACCTCCCCCTTTCATCCATACCTCTCCCGTTTCATCCATATCCCTCCCCCTTTCATCCATACCTCCCCCGCCTTGCCAACCTTCCCCCTTTCATCCATATCTCTCCCCCCCTTGCCAACCTCCTCCCTTTCATCTACATTTCATTCATACTTTTCCACCCCTTGCCATCCTCCCCTCTTTTATCCACATTTCTTCCCACCTTGTCATCCTCCCCCCTTTCATCCATATTTCTCCCCCCTTGCCAAATGCCCCCTTTCATCCATATCTCTACCCCGCTTGCCAAACTCCCCCCTTTTATCCATATCTCTCCCCTTCCTTGCCAACCTCCCCCCTTTCATCCATATCTCCCTCCCCTTGCAAACCACGCCGGTTTCATCCATATTTCTCACCCCTTGCAAACCTCCCCCCTTTCATACATATCTCTTCCCCCCCTTTGCCAAGCTCTCCCCTTTTATCTATACCTGCCCCCTTGCCAACCTCCCCCCTTTCATTCATATCTCTCCCCACCTTGCCAACCCCTATTCCTTTTATCCATACCTCCCCCATTTCATCCATATTTCTCCCCCTTGCCAACCTCGCCCCTTTCAGTCATATTTCTCCCCCCCTTGCAAACCTCCCCCGCTTGCCAACCTTCCCCCTTTCATTCATATCCCTCCTCCCTTTCATCCACATTTCCTCCCCCTTGCTAACCTCCCCCCTTTAATCCATATCTCTCCCCCCTTGCCAACCTCCCCCCTTTCATCCATACCCCCGTTTCCAACCTCCCCCCTTTCATGCATACTTCCCCCACTTTCATCCATATTTCTCTTCTCCTTGCCAACCTGCCCCCTTTCATCCATATTTCCCCCCTTGCCAATCTCCCCCTTTAATCCATATTTCTCCCCCTTGCCAACCTCCCCCTTCCATCCATATATTTCTCCCCCTTGACAACATCACCCTTTCATCCATATTTTCTCCCCCTTGCCAACCTCCCTCCTTTCATCCATATTTCTCTCCCCTTTCATCCATACCTCCCCCTCTTGCCAACCTCCCCCTTTCATCCATATTTCTCCCCCTCCTTGCCAACCTCCTCCCTTTCATCCATATCTCCCCCCTGTCATCTATATCCCTCCCATCCTTGTCAACCTCCCCCTTTCATCCATATCTCTCTCCTCTTGCCAACCTCCTCCCTTTCATCCATATCTCTTCCCCCCCTTGCCAACCTGCCCCCTTTCATCCATATTTATCCCCCTTTCATCCATATCTCTACCCCGCTTGCCAAACTCCCCCCTTTCATACATATCTCTTTCCCCCTTGTCTACTGCCCCCCTTTCATTCATATCACTCCCCCCTTTGCCAACCTCTCCCCTTTCATCTATACCTGCCCCCTTGCCAACCTCCCCCCTTGCCAACCTCCCCCCTTTCATTCATATCTCTCCCCACCTTGCCAACCCCTATTCCTTTTATCCATACCTCCCTCATTTCATCCATATTTCTCCCCCTTGCCAACCTCGCCACTTTCAGTCATATTTCTCCCCCCCCCCCCTGCAAACCTTCCCCCTTTCATCCATATCCCCTGTAACGGACACCTTCCATTGACGGATGGTCCTAGCGCTTCCTGAGGACTCCAAGCACTGCAGCAGACACCACAACCACCGCAGACTCCACAACCGCCATAGCTTAACTGGACTCTCGCCATTTTCCTTCCACCCTATATGAACCTCCAGCATCCAGGACCATGTGGGGAAGACCTCTCCTCCAAGGAGAGCGTAATAGGAGCAAGCTCTCAAAAGAGCTAAGTGATTAAAGCTCAAGGGAGTATGCAGCGCATAGCAATCCCCAGTGTGAATATAGCTGTCCCCTCCAATTACGAGACAAGACTACGTGTTGAGGGCCAAGAAGAACTCAGGTTTAATGGCACACACTCTGCTTTTATGCAATTCTCCCCTGCAAGGGAGACGCCCACCGACAATTATACATTACCCAATCATACAATGGTTACATCCCACACATCTCCTCCCCTTAGCCTGAGAGGTAACCAAATTATCCGTACAGTTTAAAACATACTTTTTACCCAACTTTCATAACTCTAA
The DNA here is from genome assembly GCF_036172605.1 of Pelobates fuscus. Classification (NCBI taxonomy): domain Eukaryota; kingdom Metazoa; phylum Chordata; class Amphibia; order Anura; family Pelobatidae; genus Pelobates; species Pelobates fuscus. The sequence continues at coordinate 236,787,668 of NC_086320.1, forward strand.
AACCATACAACCAATATTAATAACATTATTACATATTATTAATCAGCACATTCCAAATACAAACATACCCAAAAATCATTCGAATCCGTTCAGCCGTTCGGGAGATAGGTATAAGTCAATTTTGACCAACCTCAAGCACATTTTCATGCCCAAAACAGTTCCATGGATTTGAGCTGTGCGGTCGGTCTATTTTACACCGAGAAAAAGTCCCATTCGAACGAGCGTTCAAATCTTCGAACGGGACTTAGTCTCCAGCCGCAGTGTCGAAGAAGGTACGGGTCAGCGGTGTTCGTGCAATTGGGTAGCCGAAAATAGTTCCATAGATTTGGCTGCACACACCGCTGACCGCGTTCAAATAAGTTAAAATGGCCGCCGCCACGTGATCGTTTGTCGAATGGTGGCCACTTCGACGACTTCGGCACTTCGACTGTATCCGAAGTGCCAGTTTAAAAGTTACAACACTGCTCCAAAGTAATTAAAGGGCCAGGAACAGCATTATAAAAATCCATTATGCCCAAATACAGTTCTTCAAGGGCAATACATCCCAGGGCCATAGTCGCAGGGCAGGAGGCTAGCAATCAGTCCTCTCCAATGCCCAGTGGCAAATGGCAGTTTGTCACATATCTCCCCTTTGGGGGGAAGACTAACCAGGCACCTGACCTTCTGTCGGTCAGTGCCTACGTTAGTCGATCCACCAAACCACAATAAACAAGTGCCAGAGCAGCCCACCCACAACAAACAGTTACTGCACATGGGTATCCTTCTGGGAGGATGGGGCAACATGCTGTGAGGACGTGAGGGGCAGAGGCCAGCGGCGCTCTGCCCTGATGCCAGTGCTTCTGCTGGGATGAGGGGGTGGCAGCCCAGTCCTGTAACAAGGGGGTCGGTAGGGCAGAGGCCAGCGGCACTCTGCCCTGATGCCAGCTCTTCTGCTGGTATAGCCTGCAGGACATCAGGCTCTGGACAAGGGACAAAGGGAGGGCAGAGGCCGACTGCACTCTGCCCAGCTGCCAGCTCTTCTGCTGTGATGCTGGGGACATAGTCCGGCTCAGTAGCCGGGGAACATGGGAGTAAGTGGGGGTTAACATCTCCTCTGTTAACCCTAGGGCCAAGTTAGGAGTTAGCTGGGGAGGGGAAATCGTACTTACCCGCTCCTCCTGTTGTCCCTGTGAGGGTAGTTGGGGATCTGGACAGGCTGTCCAGCATCCCTGTAGGTCAGGCACAGAGACCATGGTCCCATCTGCGCCGTCTGGGAGATTGGTGTCTCCCCTCGGTAGGGTAAGCTGCCGCTGGGGAGATAGGGTGCTGTGCTCCTCTCCCTGAAACACAGGCTGCTCCCGTAACATTGTCCTGCTGCTGGAGAGAGAGACCAACTGTCTCTGCTCCCTGTAGGACACACTGCTGTTGGGGGGGGAAGGACGACACCTTCGGCCCCCTGGACTTCACACTGCCGCTGGGTAGGAAGGACGACACCTTCGGCTCCCTGGAACTCACACTGCCGCTGGGGAGAAAGGACGACACCTTCGGCTCCCTGGAACTCACACTGCCGCTGGAGACTTGGTGTCCATAACCTCAACTACCACAGTTTTCGCTCAAAGACCATTGCCGCACTGTTCTCAGTACTCAACTGGCGCATTACCTGGGAGACCACCTCGTTTGAAAGGTCTGGGCCATAGCAGACCAACCGCCTATTTACCTCCTCAAGGTAAGCATCACCCTCGTAGCGACGTATCCGGTTGAGGTGCTCTTCGCAGGGCTCTATCCTCTTTCATCCATACCTTCCCCCCTGTCAACCTCCCCCCTTTCATCCATATTTCTCCACCTCCTTGCCAACCTCCTCCCTTTCATCCATATCTCCCCCACGTCAACCTCCCCCCTTTCATCCATATCTCTTCCTCCCTTGCCAACCTGCCCCCTTTCATCCATATTTCTCCCCCCCTTGCCAACCTCCCCCCTTTAATCCATATTTCTCCCCCTTGACAACATCCCCCTTTCATCCATATTTTCTCCCCTTGCCAACCTCCCCACTTTCATCCATACCTCCCCCCTTTCCAACCTACCCTCTTTCATCCATACCGTCCCCTCTTGTCAACCTCCCACTCTTCATTAGAGATGTCCCGAATAGTTCGCTGGCGAATAGTTCCTGGCGAACATAGCTTGTTCGCGTTTGCCACGGTGGGCGAACATATGCGATGTTCGGTCCGCCCCTATTCGTCATCATTGAGTAAACTTTGACCCTGTACCTCACAGTCAGCAGACACATTCCAGCCAATCAGCAGCAGACCATCCCTCCCAGACCCTCCCACCTCCTGGACAGCATCCATTTTAGATTCATCCATACCGTCCCCTCTTGTCAACCTCCCACTCTTCATTAGAGATGTCCCGAATAGTTCGCTGGCGAATAGTTCCTGGCGAACATAGCTTGTTCGCGTTCGCCACGGCGGGCGAACATATGCGATGTTCGGTCCGCCCCTATTCGTCATCATTGAGTAAACTTTGACCCTGTACCTCACAGTCAGCAGACACATTCCAGCCAATCAGCAGCAGACCATCCCTCCCAGACCCTCCCACCTCCTGGACAGCATCCATTTTAGATTCATTCGGAAGAAGCATTCTTAGTGAGAGGAGGGACAGTGTAGCTGTTGCTGATTTAATAGGGAAATCGATAGCTAGGCAAGTGTATTCAGTGTCCACTACAGTCCTGAAGGACTCATCTGATCTCTGCTTTAAGGACAGCACCCCAAAAAGCCCTTTTTAGGGCTAGAACATCAGCCTGCTTTTTTTTTTTCCTATGTAATCTAATTGCAGTTGCCTGCCTGCCAGCGTGTGTGTCAAGCTCACAGCTTATACTGTGCCCACTTGCCCAGTGCCACCACTCATATCTGGTGTCACAATAGCTTGCATTTAAAAAAAAAAAAAAACCTTTTTTGACTGTGAAATAATAGCAGTCAGTTTCCTTCACACGTGTGCGTTTCAGGGCCTGCCAGGGCCCAGTGTCACACCAGTGCAACTCATATCTGGTGTAACAGTAGTGTACATTTAAAAAAACAACACTTTTTTGACTGTGAAATAATAGCAGATGTAGATAACAGGGATATATGTCTCAGTCAGGCAGCATTACACACATGGACGTACGGTGTGATGATGATGATGTTGTACCCGCTGCTGCTTCCTTTGCTGAGTTGTCAGATACAAGTGAAGCGGTTGATGATGACGATGCATCTGTGGATGTCACGTGGGTGCCCGCTAGAAGAGAAGAAGAACAGGGGGAAAGTTCAGATGGGGAGACGAGTTGGAAGCAGGGGGAGGTCGTCGCAAGGAGCTAGTGGCACATCATGCATCGGCACCCGGGGTCAGCCAGACAGCACGCCAATCAACGCATGCTGTTGCCACCACCAGAATGCCGTCATTGCAGAGCTCAGCAGTGTGGCATTTTTTTTGTGTGTCTGCCTCTGACAACAGCGATGCCATTTGCAACCTGTGCCAAAAGAAACTGAGTCGTGGGAAGTCCAACACCCACCTAGGTACAACTGCTTTGCGAAGGCACATCACAAACGCCTATGGGATCAACACATGAGTACAAGCAGCACACAAACTGAAAGCCGCCATCCTCCTCCTGGTCCAGCATCTTCAGCCACATCAACCACTGCTGTCCTCCTGGCCCCCTCTCAACCATCCGCCACTCCGTCTCTCGCCTTGAGCAGTTCCTGCTCATCTGCCCACAGTCAGGTGTCTGTCAAGGACATGTTTGAGCGTAAGAAGCCAATGTCACCCCCTTGCCCGGCATCTGACAGCTGGCTTGTCTGAACTCTTAGCCCGCCAGCTTTTACCATACAAGTTGGTGGAGTCTGAGGCGTTCCAAAAATTTGTAGCTATTGGGACACCGCAGTGAAAGGTACCCGGACAAAATTTCTTTGCACAAAAGGCAATCCCCAACCTGTACTCGATTGTGCAAAAGGAAGTAATGGCATGTCTGGCACACAGTGTTGGGGCAAGGGTCCATCTGACCACTGATACCTGGTCTGCAAAGCATGGTCAGGGCAGGTATATCACCTACACTGCGCACTGGGTAAACTTGCTGACGGCTGCCAAGCATGGAAGTTGGTGACACCGCCACGAATTGCAGGCAGGCCTCTACTCCTCCTACTCCATCCTCTTCCATAACCTCCTCGGCTGAGTCCTCTTCTGCTGCTGCGTCTTGCTCCACATCAACGGCACCCCCCCAGCTCCCCAGGTACTATTCCACATCCCGGATACGGCAGTGTCACGCCGTCTTGGGGTTGACTTGCCTGAAAGAGTCACACCGGACCAGCACTCCTGTCTGCCCTGAACGCACAGGTGGATCAGTGGCTACAAACAATAAAAGATAGTGTGCAGCGCAAGTGTATAATACCACAGGATAAAATGTGATGCATGCACTGTGGTGGTATATATAACCAATAGATAACACACAGAATACCCAAGATATATAAACAAAAACAGATAATTAACCAGAGATCAACTGCTGGGGGTTCCAAAAGTATAACCCTTTTCTGGCAGTCTGTTTTTCGGATGGTAGTGTGTTGAAGTAAGGAAAAATCCAAGAGATGTTCCTCTGTGTGAAGCTTGTTCCTCAAAATGAATAATGTAGAACAGGTACACCAATTACAAAGGTAAGTATTTTCATTTATTCATAAAAAAGTATAAAAGTTCTTACATGAGAGTTGTAATGATGCTGTTCATAGGTAAGTACCCAGTAGCACAACGCGTTTCGACGAACAAAAGCGTCTTCCTCAGGTGCAGTAACCCTACACAAGCTTCACATACATATTACCGCGGGAAACGGGTACTTCCAACCCGTCCCCGTCGCCAGATAGCCAATCAGCAATGGTGCTCGTCGTTTTTCTTTTTGGTCCCATCGGGTTGTTGTAGCCGTGCCGCGTCACTTCCGGTTTTCGGAACTTCTCACTTTATTTCCGTATTGCATGCGTTCCACGGACCACCAATGATAGTTCATGTGCATTCCACATAACTCGCACATCATATCTGTATATGAATGGATCGCAACTTATGATCCATATAAGTCCATAGTAAAAGTCCATATGTAAATGAAAGATATAAACATATAAAAAATCATTAAGACATATATAAAACAAGGATGATATAAAAGAAACTACATAGCAAATTTAAATATAATTATACATATCAAAATCGATATTTAACCCTTGGGGGGAGAGTGTTTCTAGATCAAAGATCCATCTCATCTCTGTCTTATTTAAAATTCTTAAATAATCACCTCCTCTCCAGGGTTTTAAAACCTTTTGAATCCCCATAAAGTGCAAAACTCTTGTGTCTCCGTTGTGATTTTCATGGATATGTGCAGATACAGAATGAGTTAATACTCCATTCTGTATATTCCTTAGGTGTTCACTAATTCGGGTATTTAGTGGTCGAATAGTCCGCCCCACATATTGTAAGCCACATATGCACGTTAATAAATAGATAATGTTATTGGAGCTACACGTTATGAACTCTTTAATACTATATTCCCTTTTTGTGGTGTTAGACTGGAATTTTTCCGTTTTCTTAGTTAGGATTCTACTGGTTTTGCAGGTTTTGCAGGATCAGTGGCTGACTCCGCACCAACTGGAGATCAGCAAAATAAATTTGTTGGCGGCATTGAATTTGGGCAAGTTGACACATGTGCCGTGCATGGCACATGTGTGTAATCTGATCGTACAACGCTTTGTGCATAAGTACCCAGGCTTACAGGACGTCCTGAAGCAGGCCAGGAAGGTGTGTTGCCATTTCAGGCATTCCTACACGGCCATGGCGCACTTTTCAGATTTCCAGCGGCGAATCAACATGCCAGTGAGGCGCTTGATTTGCGACAGCCCGACACGTTGGAATTCAACACTCCTAATGTTCGACCACCTGCTCCAACAAGAAAAAGCCATTAACGACTATTTGTATGACCGGGGTGCTAGGACAGCCTCTGCGGAGCTGGGATTTTTTTTTGCCACGTTACTGGACGCTCATGCGCAATGCCTGTAGGCTCATGCGTCCTTTTGTTTTGAATATTTTTATTGTTTTCACAATATAAATACATGTATCAAACTGATTTGTATAGTAACAAAGCAAGAGATTGCCCACGCAGGGGCTTAAGTATCGATTTAGAAAAGTAGAAACATTTGGTTGCCTGCGGAGAGGACTGTGTAACGTAAATTTTTTGTTACGTCGTCCCCCGCTACATTGCATGAGGGATCGTATCTGTTCGGGGTGGGTTAGCCCTCGTAGCCGCCGTAATTTGTGACTCTATGGTGTTGTTCGTGTGGGTTGGGTCATTTGTATCGTGTCGTCCGTTGCGTGTGCGTCTCACGTGTGGTGTGTGTTGCGTGGTTTTCGTTCAGTACTGTGTCGGCTATGTCTTCCCGCTCTCTCTGGGTTCAGTGTCTATCATCATGGTTCTGTGTCGCGTGGTGCGCCTACTGGCTGTCTAGTCCGTTGTGTTCTAACACCGGGATATGGTGTCTCTGCTATCATACGTTGTGTCGCACAAGCGACCCTTGTTGGTGTCTGGCAATGAGGGGTGGGCCGTTGGCGAGGTCCGTGCGTGTGTGATTAGCGGTCTTTCGTGTCTGCGTGGATGTGTCTCGCTGGCATGGTCGTGTGTTCCCCTGAGTGGTTTGTCTGACACCTTCGGCGCCTATGTCATTGTGTCTCCCTTACCAGGTCAATCACCTGTTTTTGTGGTCGTCCTGTGTCTTGTATGTCCAGAGGTTGGGCACGGTGCGGTGTTGGGCTAGGTGTGTGGTCCCGTGTGGCGTGGTGTCAGTCTTTCGTTTGCGTGGGGGTTATATGTCTAGTCAGCCCTATGCGTAGTAGTGGTCTGGCCTGTGAGCGTCGTCGTGTCTGTGGGTGTCATGGCCGTCTCTGTGGCGAGATGGCATCTGTGCGTGGGGTTGGGTATGGTGGGTCCGGAATTCTGGGGCCCTCCCCCTGTCCCCCGCCCGGTCCGTCGTGGCCCGCTGTCGTCCTCCCGCCTGTATTTCTTTAGTTATCGTCTTCCTACCACCTGTTACGGTGGCTTCCACCTCCTCTACCCACCTCGATATAGGGGGTGTGGTGGTCTGTTTCCAGAAGATGGGGATGGTCATCTTAGCTGCATTCAGGAGTCGAGGAATAATCGATCTCTTGTATGTGTGTGTCGCCATGGTGGTGTGGTGTAGGAGGAAGGCGGCTGGGGACCGTGGCAGGAGCTCCTCCGTGATCTCATGTATTAGTGTCCGAATTCTATCCCAGAACGGTCTGATGTGGGTGCATGACCACCAAATATGTATAAACGTACCTGCTTCCTCCCCACATCGCCAGCACGTATCTTGGAGTTCTGGGTTTCTGGCGTGTAGCGCCATCGGTGTCAGGTACCATCTGGTAAGGATCTTGTACGGGCTTTCTTGGTATTGTGCCGAGCTCGGCGTCTTTTGTATCAGGGTGATGCTTTTGTCCCAGTCCGCGTCTGTCATGGTTTCCTCGAGGTCCTCCTCCCATTTCCTGATGCACAGTGGTGCGAGCAGGTATCTGCTCGTGATTAAGATAGCGTAAATTTGTGAGATGGCTCGAGGTGGTTCCTTGTCCTGCGTGCAGAGAAGTTCGAATTGTGTTAAGTCTCTCATTAGGGAATGTTTTTGTGGGATGGATCTGACATATTGAGCAATTTGCGTTTTCGCTAGGGTGTGGGCAAATGTGTGCGGTCTGTCTGGGTCCCAGGGGCCGGATGTCAAATGGTTGGCGGAGAACATCCTTTATGCGGGGTATCGCATTGTGTCTGGCTGGGCCCAGTGTTGGGCCCTAGTTTCCGGACGGAAAATCCAGGTTACCTTTCAGGAGTAGGAGCGGGCCCGGGTCCGTAGTCAGATATTGCTTCGTGCCCTGCCTGTGCCATACCTGCATGGTCGCCGCCACGAATGGGTTGGTGATGCGTTTGCTCCTATATGCTGCCTTGGTGATCCACGGTAGGGTTCTGAGGTCACAGCTGGTTAAGTCCACTTCAAGTTGTGTCCACTGTTTGGTGCCGCTGGCTACCGACCAGCTGATGACCCTGGTGATGTGTGCTGCGTGGTAGTACTTTTCGAAGTCTGGGAGGGGTAGGCCCCCTCTGAGCTTGGGTAAGATCAGTTGGGTGTTTGCTATGCGTGGGGATTTGCCCTTCCAAATAAAGGAGCAGACCTCCATCTTGAGCCCCGAGAAAAACGTTTGTGGAACTTTTATCGGCACCGTTTGAAATATGAAAAGTAGCTTCGGCAGTAGCGTCATTTTCACCGCGCTCACTCTGCCCAGCCAGGATATGTAGTAGGAGTTCCTACTACATCTCTGCAGCTCTCTGCAGTTCCTCCGTCGCCTTTCTCAGTATCGGGAGATAATTGTGGGTGTATAGATCCATCGGGTTGGTGTAAGCCAAATCCCCAGTTATTTCATGCGTTGGTCGCACCAGCGGTGTGAGTGTTGTCCCTGGATCACGCGTTTGAGTGTTTGGCCAGCTGTTAAGTTTAATATCTCCGATATCGTGTAGTTGATTCGGAGGTTCGAGATTCTGCCATATAGGTCGAATTCTGTCTGAATCGCTCGTAGGGATACTTCCGGGTCTGTGACCACGACAGCATGTCATCTGCGTACGCCAGGGTTTTGTGATGTACGGTACCGACTGCTAGTCCCCGGATGTCTGCGTTGTGTCTAATCTTGTTGAGGAAAGGCTCCAATGTCAGTGCAAAGAGTATGGGTGAGAGTGGGCAACCCTGCCTGGTTCCGTTGTGGATCTGAAACTGTTCCGTTGTGGATCTGTCAGTGTGCCATTGATGCGGATTTGCGCCGTTGGGTTGGTGTAGAGTGTCTCCACCCAGGTCATATAATTTGGCCCGATGCCGAGGGAGCGGAGTGTTTCGAACATCAGGTCCCAGTCCACCCTGTCGAACGCTTTCTCAGCGTCTGTGGACAGGAGTAGGGTTGGGGCCTTCTGTAGGGTTCTGTAGGAGTAGGGTTGGGGCATGTGCTATGAGGTTTAGGGCTCTGATGGTGTTGTCCCTCACCTCCCTGCCAGGGATGAAGCCCGTTTGATCTGGGTGAATTACGGCTGGCCGTAGCGGTGCCAGGCGTGTCGCCAGTACACTCGCCAGAAGTTTGAGATCCATATTCAGTACAGAGATCGGGCGGTAGCTCGGGCATAGTGTCCGGTCCTTATCCTCCTTCGGGAGAAGGGTGATGTTCGCCGAGGTGAATTGGGTCGTTGGTGTGGCCCCGTCTTGGATCGAGTTTAGTGCTGTCAAGAGTTTCTGCAGTAGGTCCCCTGCAAAGGTTTTGTAATATTGTATTGGAGGGGTAGGCCATCTGGTCCCGGTGCTCTGCCCGTTTTTGCTTTTTTTATGGCGTGCGCTAATTCCTCCGGGGTTATGGGGGCCTCTAGTGCTTCTCGGTTCACGTCCCTTATTCCCGGTATATCCGCCGTGTCTAGGTATCTGCGGATGTCCTCCAGTTTTTGGGGTCTCGGTACTTCCGGAGCGGTGTGGCGGAGACAGTATAAGTCCTGGTAGTACGCGTGGAATGCTGCCGAAATCTGTTCCGTTAGATGTTTGAGTTGTTGTTGTGCGTCCTTGATTTTCGGGATAAATAATTGGTTCCTGCGTTGCTTCAGGAGGTGCGCTAACAGTCTCCCGCATTTGTCACCGTGTTCATGTATCATATGTTTGTAATGTTGGTATGAGCGTTGGATTGCGCGGTTCAGGTGTGTGGTGAGTTGGTTCATATCGCGATGAGTCTGCCTCGTATAACCGTTTTATGCGCTTCCCAGCATGTCAGTGGGGTAACGTCATCTGTTTCGTTTTCTTCGAAGTACTCCTGGATGTGGTGTTGGATCTGGTCCATGACCGTGATGTCTGACAGCAGTGTTTTGTTCAATCGCCACAACATCTGTCTGGGTTTGTGTAGCGGTGAGTTTAGTCGTATGAGGATTGGGTTGTGGTCCGACCAAGTCATCGGTAGGATTTATGCAGTGTTGAGCAGGGCTAGGTTGCGATGCGGTACCAGGAAGTAGTCCAATCTTGTGTAGGTCGAGTGGGTCGTGGAATAGAACGTATAATCTCGGGTGGATGGGTGTAATGCTCGCCAGCAATCCGCCAGCTGGTGGAGATGTAAGAGGCGGTGTGTGTTGGCTTAGCTTGCCTATTGTGCGGCGTGTTCCCATGCGGGGATGTGGAGTCTTGGTCTGGATGTATCGCCAGGTTGAGATCCCCACCTATGACCAAGGTGCCTTCCGCAAATTTCATCAACGTGTTCAATGTGTTGCGGAGGAAGTGGTATTGTTTCGTGTTCGGGGCGTACACATTAGCGAACGTATACGTTTGGTCTAAAATTGTGCCTTTTGTGAAGATGTATTTGCCTTGCTTGCATCTTACGGTGGCTTGCTCCATGTATGGGACTCCTCGTGAGAAGAGGATACAGACTCCTTGTGAGCGTCTGTCTGGGTTGTGGCTGAAATAACCCGTTGGAAAGTTGCGGTCCTTTAAAGCTGGTGCCCTTCCTTCTTGGAAGTGTGTTTCCTGGAGGAACGCTATCGATGCTTTGTAGTGTTTCAAGTCACGTAGTAGTCTTGAGCGTTTCTCTCTGACGTTCAGGCCGCGGATATTATAGGAGACTATGTATAAGTCCTCTCTGGCGAATCCGCCGGATCTCAGTGTCGGCATCGTCCGGGCGGGGTCGTGGGTGTGTGTGTGTGTCACTCGGTGCCGTCCGTTGTGCGTCTGGGCTCGAAATGGAGCTGTATAGGTATTTGCAGTCAAGTGAGTCTTTGCGCGTGCAGAGGATATCGGACAAGCGTCCCGGCTGTTCGGCCTCTAGGTCACACCCAATGGCGTGCCTGTGCCGGTGCCGGGAGTCATTCGTCCCCTGCTAAGTGGGGACTCTTATGTCCTATGCCTGTGGGGGAGTCGGGCTATACGTCCGAGTGGGTTTGGACCGCCACTCAGCGTCCGCCGATTCCGTGTAGGTGTGGAATGTGGTAACGTGTACGATACGTGGTATGTAGTCACCTGTCTCCTTAGTGGCTGTGTGGCTGGAGCAGCCATTCCGTCCTCTCTCTTTAGGGCGTGTGTGGGTCGGTATACGCGGATCATGCTAGTTGGAGTGTGTCGTGTCTCTCTGTTGGCCTAGTGCTGTGTGCTGCAGTGGTGTCCCTTGACTTGTGTGTCCTGTCACGGGTGAGGCCTCGGTTCGTGAGTCCCTGGTAGGGTACATGTGAGTTGTAGCTGCGTGGCTAGTGGGGCGAGGTTTAATAATTCTATTGGCGTGATCAGCAGGTAGTGTTATTCAGGCGGGGTTTCAGGATGGTTTGTCAGTAGTGTCGGGGCTGGTGTTGGCACCTGACTTCTCGACGGTCATGTGGGGGGGGGGAGTGGGTCGTGCGTGTCTGGGGATAAGTCCTCGTGTGACCTATCTTTCCGGTAGTGCAGTGTGGCTGCCTCCTCTTTACTCTGTCGTGTCCCTGCCTCCATAGTGGCGTCAGCGCTGTATGTCATGTCAAGGGCCGTTCTGCGACTATGCGAGTGTGTCGTGGATCGCATTGTGCAGCCCAAGTAGTGGGTTGGGTCCCTCTGCCCCCCCGGGGTCTTGTCGTGGTGGTTGCTGGTAGGTTTACTTGAGGGCTGTCACTTGGTTCCCCTTGAGGTAGTCGCCTGGGGTCCCCTCTTTTTCCCGGTGCCCATGTTGTTGCCCCAGGTTGTCTATCGTAGGTCCTTGTGTGTCCCTACCCACCTCCTACTTCCACCCTCTCTCCTCCTGTCTTACGTTTAGCCACCTGTCTCTTGCCTTCCCCTCTCCTCTGTCTCCTTCCCATGTATCCATCCCTCCCAATTCCGCCCACCTCCCCCCTGCCCGTCACTCTCCCCCCCTCCTCTCTACACCACCCTCCCCACCCTATCCGCAGTAAGAGACGTGAAATATTGACAGGGGAGTGAGGGGGGGAAAGCGAACTACGTAGTGCAGGTGGCAGGCGAAGGTGTACAGAGGATACAGTTCCTGGTTTTCTACGAATTATACTCCTAATGAACATTAGCATTTTTAGTACGGAGCTGGCAGGTTTTAACAGACCTGTAATTGCCAAGAGTTTAAAATAGGGCAGACAGTCAGGGGTAGGTCTGGTAGTATTGGCGGGCCAAGGCGCCTAAACACGGGCTTGTGGGCAAAGGCTAGCATGGAATCCCTGAAGGATCGCGTGGATTCACGACGTCACGGGTATAGGACAATGACCCTCAGGGCCCCATCTAATAAAACATCCCAATGGGTCTTAGTGATTGAACCTTGCGTAAAACAGTGTTTGGTGGAAGCAACCTTCCGCCCTCAGCTCAGATCCTTATAGGGTGCCCCTCTAGCCCTCTTCCCTATTGGCAGGCTAGTCATTTTGGCCCAGGTGTGTCTCTGTGGGTGGCTCCCTGTATGGTGTCTCGTACCACCACTCCAGCTTTTCGCAGTTCTTGTGTGTCCATCTGGCCTGAGCAATGCCGGTACAGATTCTGGACCCCGTACCCCACCCCAAGTGTCCTGATTTACCCCCTCTCGGCACTGCGGAGTGGCTGTCCCCCGCGCGCATCTCTCGCGTACGGTAGTCCCCATGGTGCGCGGTGTGATGCGTTCCAATGTCCCCGTCCCCTACCCCAACTGTTGCCTATGCGGCTGGTATGTGTTCATGTTCCCCCCCAGATATTACTCACGGTTTTCGAGTTCCACCTTGTTGCTAGCAAGGTCTAGAGGCCCCTCTTCTCCGAGTGACGTCCAGTTAGTGCTCCTGCTCGCGCCTTGCCGGGCCCGGGTTCCAGTCCCTGCGGCGTTGTTGCTGGGGCCTTTGAGGACCTTGGTCCGGTTTGCGTGGTTGTTGTGGTCCCTGCGGAGGCTGAAGAAACGACCTTGCCAGCCAATTGGCTAAATGGGGAGTTTGGTCTGTCACTGTGAAGCGGGTGTAACCCTTACACTACCTGATCGATACAACATCATACCTGATGTTTTCAAGCACGTTATTCCAAACAATTTAGGAATGTTAGGTGATTTATGCCCTTTATGGATTAAAACCAGACTCTGCATCAACTATGTAATTTTCCATGGGAGTTTTGCCATGGATCCCCCTCCGGCATGCCACAGTCCAGGTGTTAGTCCCCTTGAAACAACTTTTCCATCACTTTTGTGGCCAGAAAGAGTCCCTGTTGGTTTTAAAATCCGCCTGCCTATTGAAGTCTATGGCGGTTCGCCCGTTCACAAACACTTGCGGAAATTTGCGTTTGACATTCGCGAACGGAAAATTTTATGTTCGCGACATCTCTACTCTTCATCCATACCTCCCTCTCTTGCCAACCTCCCCCTTTCATCCATATTTCTCCCCTCCTTGCCAACCTCCCCCCTTTCATCCATATCTCTCCCCCCTTGTCAACCTCCCCCTTCCATCCATATTTTTCTCCCCCTTGACAACCTCCCCCTTCCATCCATATTTTTCTCCCCCTTGACAACATCCCCCTTTCATCCATATTTTCTCCCTGTTGCCAACCTCCCTCCTTTCATCCATATTTTCTCCCCGTTGCCAACCTCCCCCTTTCATCAATATTTCTCCCCCTCCTTGCCAACCTTCTCCCTTTCATCCATATCTCCCCCACTGTCAACCTTCCCCCTTTAATCCATATTTCCCCACTTCTTGCCAACCTCCCCCTTTCATCCATATTTCTCCCCCTCCTTGCCAACCTCCTCCCTTTCATCCATATCTCCCCCCGTCAACCTCCCCCCTTTATCCTCCCCTCTTTCATCCATATCTCTCTTCTCTTGCCAACCTCTTCCCTTTCTTTTTTTTTTTTTTTAAAAAGTAGGAAAAAATCAATTTATTACTTATAGACAACTATCAAAAATCAGCACATTTTATCAAAATGAAGAAGATAGGTATGTAATAGTTTCTACTACTTTTAAATTTATGTTTTAAATTAGTTTTTATTAAGATTTTTTAATACAAAAAACAGGCCGAATATGACATAAAAGATACACTACAGCACCGAAGGAGGAATTACCACCAAATTGCCAACCTCTTCCCTTTCATCCATATCTCTTCCCCCCTTGCCAACCTGCCCCCTTTATCCATATTTCTCCCCCCCCCTTGCCAACCTCCCCCTTTAATCCATATTTCTCCCTCTTGCCAACTTCCCCTTCCATCCATATTTTTCTCATTCATATTTTCTCCCCCTTGCCAACCTCCCCCTTTCATCCATATCTCTTCCCCCTTTCCAACCTACCCTCTTTCATCCATACATTCCCCTCTTGTCAACCTCCCCCCTTTCATCCATACCTCCCTCTCTTGCAAACCTCCTCCATTTCATCCATATCTCTCCCCCCTTTCATCCATATCTCTCCCCCCCTTGTCAACCTCCCCCCTTTCATCCATATCTCTCCCCCCTTGTCAACCTCCCCTCTTTCATCCATATCTCTTCCCCCCTTGTCAACCTCCCCCTTTCATCCATATCTCTTCCCCCCTTGCCAACCTCCCCCTTTAGTCCATATTTATCCCCCTTGCCAACCTCCCTCCTTTCATCCATATTTCACCCCCTTGACAATCTTCCCCCTTTCATCCATATCTCTCCCCCCTTGCCAACCTCCCCCTTTCATCCATACCTCCCCCTTTCCAACCTACCCTCTTTCATCCATACCTTCCCCTCTTGTCAACTTCCCCCTTTCATCCATACCTTCCCCTCTTGTCAACCTCCCCCCTTTCATCCATATCTCTCCCCCCGTTGTCAACCTCCCCCTTTCATCCATATTTCTTTCCCCCTTGTCAACCTCCCCCCTTTCATCCATATTTCTTCCCCCCTTGTCAACCTCCCCCTTTCATCCATATCTCTCCCCCCTTGTATCCATATCTCTTCCCTCCTTGCCAACCTCCCCCCTTTAATCCATATTTCTCCCCCTTGCCAACCTCCCCCTTTCATCCATATTTTCTCCCCCTTGCCAACCTCCCTCCTTTCATCCATATTTCACCCCCCTTGCCAACCTCCCCCTTTCATCCATACCTTCCCCTCTTGTCAACCTCCCCCCTTTCATCCATACCTCCCCCTCTTGCCAACCTCCCCCTTTCATCCATATCTCCCTCCCGTTCATCCATATTCCCCCCCCTTGTCAACCTCCCCCTTTCATCCATATTTTCTCCCCCTTGCCAACCTCCCTCCTTTCATCCATATTTCACCCCCCTTGACAATCTTCCCCCTTTCATCCATATCTCTCCCCCCTTGCCAACCTCCCCCTTTCATCCATACCTCCCCCCTTTCCAACCTACCCTCTTTCATCCATACCTTCCCCTCTTGTCAACCTCCCCCTTTCATCCATATCTCTCCCCCCCTTGTCAACCTCCTCCCTTTCATCCATATTTCTCCCCCCCTTGTCAGCCTCCCCCCTTTCATCCATATCTCTCCCCCCTTGTCAACCTCCCCCCTTTCATCCATATCTCTTCCCCCCTTGCCAACCTCCCCCCTTTAATCCATATTTCCCCCCCTTGCCAACCTCCCCCTTCTATGCATATTTTTCTCCCCCTTGACAACATCCCCCTTTCATCCATATTTTCTCCCCCTTGCCAACCTCCCTCCTTTCATCCATATTTCACCCCCCTTGACAATCTTCCCCCTTTCATCCATATCTCTTCCCCCTTGCCAACCTCCCCCTTTCATCCATACCTCCCCCCTTTCCAACATACCCTCTTTCATCCATACCTTCCCCTCTTGTCAACCTCCCCCCTTTCATCCATACCTCCCCCTCTTGCCAACCTCCCCCTTTCATCCATATCTCCCTCCCGTTCATCCATATTTCCCCCCCCTTGTCAACCTCCCCCCTTTTATCCATATCTCTCTCCTCTTGCTAATCTCCTCCCTTTCATCCATATTGATACCGAAGAAACTGACGGAAGCCAAGCACAGAGAGATGGACACAGGTTTCTTCAGGAAGGAAGAGATTCTTTATTCGGTTCACCGATCGGGACTCAGAGGGACTAATGTCACCAAAATACAACAAGTTCTGAGCCCCGGACAATAATGCAGGCTCCTTATATAGGCACATAACTCCTCCCATATTAAGCTCCACCCGCACATTCTCTTAACCAATCAAAACAAATAAGAATTAACTTCCTGCTTGACCGCATGGCTTGTCCAGCACAATGGAGGAGGGGAATAC
Organism: Pelobates fuscus; assembly: GCF_036172605.1. Lineage (NCBI taxonomy): Eukaryota > Metazoa > Chordata > Amphibia > Anura > Pelobatidae > Pelobates > Pelobates fuscus. Next base: position 236,803,877 of record NC_086320.1, read on the forward strand.
TACATCCGGTATTCTTGCACATGCTCCGAACACTACTGATCGTATCTTTGCCACGTGCAACCAACCGACCGATACGTCAGCATATGCACGTACGCATGCCACGTGGTAATCTCGGCCTACTAAATTTATTTTTACTGAGATTCCACCACAATATCTCTTCCCCCTTTGCCAAGCTTTCATCTATATCTCTCCCCCCTTGCCAACCTCCCCCCTTTCATCCATATCTCTTCTTTGATGGAGCCGCACACTGCCTGGTGGTGCAGGCTGAGCAGGGGGCACAAAAATCACTACTTACACTGACAATGATTTCCCCCCCCCCTCCTCGGCCTGCACCCCCCGGTGGGCGCCGATCTTGCGAACCCCTCGTTATGCCCCTGAGTTTACCCAATATATCAGTTGTTTTATACTGGTTTGCATTTAGCATTTCATAACTATATGAATATTTGGCACAATCCCTCTTGAACAATGATTAATTTCACATCATATGTTCATTCACAATCCATCATTATAACAGTGGGCCTTAAACGGTTTCTATAAGTACTTACATATCTTTCAGGTCCAAAAAATGCCATTTAAGGGTTCTCGTGGCTGAGAAAAACCTATAGAGTTAAAATTCGTACTAGATAAGTAGATAGCATATCATCAACTGAACTGTGTGAGGGCGGCGGCCGGTGCTCTGCAAACTCTACAGGAGTGGGAAGCTGGATCCAAGGACCAGCAGCCTTCAAAGTGAGTACCTGTTCTTTTTTTTTGGGGGGGGGGGGGGGGGGGGGGTTGATTTGTTTTTTGTATTTTTTTAAAAAAAACTTAATATATTTCCTTTTATTAAAGAGGGGACTGGGTAAGGATGACAGGGTCTGATTAAGGGGGGCAGGGGACTGGTGAGGGCAGGATCTGATTAACGGGGGCAGGGTCTTAATAAGGGGGACAGGGTCTGGTGAAGGGGGGCAGAGTTTGATTAAGGGGGTCAGGGTCTGATTAAGGGGGGCAGGGTCTGATTAAGGGGGCATGGGACTGGCGAAGGGGGCAGAGTCTGATTAAGGGGGCGCAGGGTCTGATTAAGAGGGGCAGGGTATGATTAATGGGGGCAGGAAACTGGTGAAGGGGGTCATGGTCTGGTGAAGGGGGGCAGAGTCTGATTAAGGGGACAGGGTTTGACGAAGGGGGGCAGGCTCTGATGAAGGGGGTCAGGGTCTGATGGAGGTGAGCAAAGGGCTGATGAAGAGGTGCAGCCTGGGGATTGATGAATGGGGGGGAAGGAGTCTGATAAAGGAGGGCAGGGATTGATGAAGGGGGCAGGGTCTGATGAATAGAGGCAGTATCTGACGAAGGGGGGCAGAGATTTTATTGAAGGGGTGGCCAAGGGTTTTGGCGAAGGGGGTGAAGGCGGCATATTGTGTGCCTGAAATTGTCTAGAGGGGGCTAAACAAAGACGTAGGTTGAAGAAATGAGGGAGAGGCTATACATGCTTAGTGTTGTAAAATGGTTGAATATAGTGTACTGACAACATTGTTCTTGTTTCTACAATACATAAACTGACTTTGTGGATTATACTATTAAAGCGGCACTGACACTGTCTGGGAATCTGCCAAATTCGCAAAGACCCCCGACAGAGACATTGAGGCTGATCTATAGTTGATCTATACCTTCACTACTGTGTTAGCATGTGATTTTATGTTTTTCAGTTGTTCTACACATGTAATGTTATGTTTCCATGTGTTATTTAATCTATACCTGGAAATACAAAGTTTGGATGTCTTATTCATTTGATAAATACCCGCAATGCTTTGTTACATGATTGTCTATTTGATCTATACCTGAACTAAAGGATTTGTATGGATAATGCAGTTGATCTACATCTGCTATACTGGTTTTGTATACTGGTTATTCAGTTGATCTATACCTGCAGTACAGGGTTTTTATGTATTATACAGTTGATCGCTAGGTGGTATCTAGTGAAGCCCTATGTTATTTGGTATTTTGTTTATCTATGCTTTATTTGGCGCAAATGTTGGCGTACTACATTTAGGAAATTCATATTATCTGTACACTGCTGCTACGAATCTTACATAGACCGCAAGCAGATACTTTTTTTTGTATCTGTACTTAAAAAGGGCCTCTCTTTCATCATATATATATAGTATCGTGTAGCAGCATTATGGGTCCCAAAAAACTGTCAGGTCCTCAGAATCGAAAACGAAGGGCCCTTATGGATTTGGAGGACCAGAAGAGTGCTGGAGTAATAAAAAAAATATTTTGGAACACCAACACCTAGTGGTTTACAAACCACAGAAGAAAAAGATGAAGAAAGCTGCAGTAGCCAGAAAGCATCTTGAATTTGCGCTATATGTCTGTTCAGGCATAATTCACCTCTTTCATATTATGTGCACCCACACTTATTATATATCATTTTATTAAGGGGAAACAGGGCTTTCATTTAACATAAAATATTTAGGTATAAAACATAATTTAATATGAATAAAATATAAAAAAATGGGAGAAAATAAGAATTTAAAAAAATGTTTAGTTCTACGTGACATTCTAACTGTGAATGTCATATTACCGTTTGATTTTACTGCAATGAAATACACATATTTGTATTCAGCGATGTCTCACGTGTAAAACAGTACTCCCTATGAACAGGTTTTATGGTGTTTTGGGAAGTTACAGGGTCAAATATAGCATGTTACATTTTTCAGTTTTTTCACATTGAAATTCGCCAGATTGGTTACGTTGCCTTTGAGACCGTATGGTAGCCCAGGAATGAGAATTACACCCATAATGGCATACCATTGGCAAAAGTAGACAACCCAAGGTTTTGCAAATGGGGTATGCCCAGTCTTTTTAGTAGCCACTTGGTCACAAACACTGGCCAAAGTTAGTGTAAATATTTGAAAATGCAAAAAAACTAATTTGAACGTCAATTTTGGCCAGTGTTTGTGACAGCAGGGGGAGTACCTGTCATTACAGGCACTCCCCCTGCTGGCAATGCCTTGGACATTTTGGATTAGGTTTGAGAATAAAAGGACCTCGCGATAACATGGCCCAGGGGGGACGAAGAGGGACTCCCTGGTGAGTCCCCATACCACGATCGCCGGCTTGGGATCGCCAGCGACCAGGTAAGTAGAAAAGACGGTTTGGGCATTCTATGCCGCCCTCCCGCGTTTAGAGCCGGTTCCTTAAGGACAGCATAGCATGCCCGCCGTCCTTAATGAGTTAAGCTCTGTGAGCCTTCAACATCTAGAACATCTTTGGAAGAAGAGGATTCTAATACACCTTCTGGCCCAGTGGCATTTGATGAAACAGTAAGCACATGTGTAAACTTAAGCTTTACAGATCCCGCTATATGACCAAAATTGATTTCTAAGAATATTGATAGTATTTTAGATGTGGATCCTGTACAGGTACAAGATTTTGATTTTAAAAAAGATGCTTATAATCTGCATTTTTCTTCAGCATTCTAGAAAAGAAAATGAGACAGTGGTGAAGAACAATCACGGCGATGGTTGGTATACTCCTCACCTGCCAATAAGTATTCTGTTTCTCTTGTAAAATATTTGATAAAAATCCTAAAACATTGATTGCCCTTGGAGGATCAGACACACATATGTCAAATATTTTGAAATCATTTTACAGCCCAGCAGATGTGGACTGAAACAGAACTGAGACGGAAATCAAAACATGCGATTGATCAAAACTATCAAAATCTCATGGGCCGTGAAAGGCAACACTGCAGATCTGTGATGGAGAGGCTGTTAAATATTGTCCAGTTTTTAGCAGAGTGTAATCTGGCATTTAGAGGCTCTTTAGATCGTCTTTTATATCCAATAATGGAAATTTTTTTAGGTTTCATGGAACTATTAGGAAAATATGACAGTGTGATGGCAGAACACTTATGCAGGGTGGTATCAAAAGAAACTGCAGACCACTACTGCAGAAAAACAATTCAAAATTAAATAATAAATCTTATGGCAAAACAGGTAATTGAGGACATTTTACAATGCTGCAGAAATGCAAAATATTTCTCAATTATCCTTGATTGCACTCCAGATATTAGCCATAAGGAGCAGATGTCTTTTACAATTCAATTTTTTGAAGACATTTCTGGAAATTTTCAAGTAAAGGAACATTTCCTTGGTTTCAATGAAATAGAGCAGTGCTCCCCAACCTTTTTATCGCCGCGGACCGGTAAACGTTTGATAATTTTTCCGTGGCCCGCTTGTTTTGATTTAATAAGACAAAAAAAACCCAAACAGTCACATATATTAAAAAAAAACACGCAGACACATACATAGTCAGAAAATCACAAACACAGTCACATAAAGACATAGACTCAAAATTGTGTGTATGTGTGTGTGAGCGGTGCAGTGTGTATGTGAGGGTGGCAGTGTGTGTGAGAGTTGCAGTGTGTGTGTGGGGGGCAGTGTTTGTGGGGCAGTGTGTGTTGTGTGTGTATGGGGGAAATGTTTGTGGGGCAGTGTGTGCAGTGTGTGTATGGGGGCAATGTTTGTGGGGCAGTGTGTGTATGGGGGCAGTGTTTGTGGGGCAGTGTGTGTAGTGTGTGTATGGGGCAGTGTGTGTAGTGTGTGTATGGGGTAGTGTGTGTATGGGGTAGTGTGTGTATGGGGCAGTGTGTGTATGGGGTAGTGTGTGTATGGGGCAGTGTGTGTATGGGGCAGTGTGTGTATGGGGCAGTGTGTGTATGGGGCAATGTGTGTAGTGTGTTTATGGGGCAGTGTTTGTGGGGCAGTGTGTGCAGTCTGTGTATGGGGCAGTGTTTGTAGTGTGTGTATGGGGCAATGTGTGTAGTGTGTGTGTGGGGCAGTGTGTGTATGGGGACAGTGTTTGTGGGGCAGTGTGTGTAGTGTGTGTATGGGGCAGTGTTTGTGGGGCAGTGTGTGCATGGGGGCAGTGTTTGTGGGGCAGTGTGTGCATGGGGGCAGTGTTTGTGGGGCAGTGTGTGCATGGGGGCAGTGTTTGTGGGGCAATGTGTGTAGTGTGTGTATGGGGCAGTGTGTAGTGTGTGCATGGGGCAGTGTTTGTAGTGTGTATGGGGCAGTGTTTGTGGGGCAGTGTGTGTAGTGTGTTTATGGGGCAATGTGTGTAGTGTGTGTGTGGGGGCAGTGTGTGTAGTGTGTTTATGGGGCAGTGTGTGTATGGGGGGTAAGGAGGCTTTTTAAAAATTTATTTAATTAAAATTAAGATATTCATGTCCCCCCTCCCTTCTTACCTTTACTGGGAGGAGGGGGGACATTTCTTAGTCCCTGGTGGTCCGGTGGGGATTCCCTGGTGGTCCGGTGGTGGTGAGGTGAACTCTAGCCCAGTTACAGGGCTAGAGTTCACTCTCGCGAGATTTGGAGCGTTGCCGTGTTACCGCGGCAACGCTCCAAATCTCGCGAGAGGAGGACCCGGAGGAGCTGCAGGTAAGAGCTCCCGGGTCCTCTCTCACTCCCCTGCCGGCTGTCAGCACAGTGCCTGCAGACCGGGGAGGGAGATCTCTGATCTCCCCTCCGGTCCGCAGGCACATTGCAGGGCTGGCACTTGGGCAATGCCAGCCCTGCATTAGCCGGCAGGCTCGCACACCCCACACCCCTGGGCGGCCCGGTACCGTTTGATCCACGGACCGGTACCGGTCCGCGGCCCGGGGGTTGGGGAACACTGAAATAGAGGATACAACTGGAAAAGGATTAAGTGATTTTCTCCTTGAATTTCTTTCAGGAAAAAATATGGACACTGATAATTGCCGTGGACAAGGTTATAACAATGGAGCCAATATGGCAGGAAAAGTTCAATCCAAAACTTTAAACATAAACCCAAGAGCAGTATTTGTACCGTGTGGCTGTCATTGTCTTAACTTGTAATTGGAGATGCAGTACGTTCCTGCAAGGAATCGATGCAACTATTTGGTATCATTCAGCGGCTTTATGTTCTATGCTCAGGATCCGTAAAGAGATGGAAAATTATACCTGACCATGTTTCTGGCTCACTTTAAAGCCTTTGTGCACCACGCGGTGGGAATGCCGTATAAATTGTCTTAAACCGCTAAGACATAATCTTTGTGAAATACAAGAAGCATTGTTTGATGAAACCCACACTGAACCGAACATTTGTCATGAGGCTAACACACTATATCTCAGCAGATTGTGGAGTTCAAATTTATTGTGTCATTGTAAATAAAATCAATTTCAGAGAGTCTGGATTTGAAAACTCCTTCCATATTGCAAAGGAACTAACAGAAAAATTAAATGTGGAGCCTGTTTTTAAAAAGCCACAGAAAAAAAAGCCTTGTTTGATTACAAAAGCCAAGATGAACCTTTAACAGATCCCACGAAGAAATTTAAGATGGATTTTTTTTATGTTTTGGTTGATACTGCTGCTAAATCTTTGGAGGAGCGTTTTACTCAAATGGAACAACACAACAAAGTATGGACATTGCTTTACAATATGAGACATCTTCCAGCAAGATAAAAAAAACTTAGGGGACTTTTGCTTGCAGTTACAGAAGGCATTAGAGAAGCGCAGCCAATTGGACATTAATGGTCTAGATCTTTCAGAGGAGCTTTGGTATATTCAAAGCCTGCTACCTCAAGATGCCACAGCACCCCGCTATATACTCATTTCATAGTGAGAAATGACTGACTGACACATTTCCAAACATTTTGATAGCATTTCGGATTCTACTAACAATTCCTGTTTCTGTGGCGTCAGGAGAACGTAGCTTTTCCAAGTTATAACTCATTAAAACATATCTGAGATCATCAATGACTGATGACAGACTAACCTCTTTATCAGTATTATCCATTGAAAGCGATGTATTGAAGATGTTGGACATGAACAACGTGATTGATGAGTTTGCAAAGACAAAAGCACGTAAAGTTATATTTTGAGCTTCAGATTAATATTACTTGTCAGGAGGTGTATATTTTGTGCAACAGTATTCCCAGTTATTATTGCATTTGCACATATATTATCTCTAAAAAATAATGTTAAAAAGATTGCAGTTAGTGTTTTTTTCTGTATTTAATGTATTTAATATACATTATTGTTACCAGTCAATCCAGTATTTATTATTGTACTTGTTTGCACTTGCACTTAAATTAACTGTAATTAAAAAACTACCGTATTTATCGGTGTATAACACGCACCTCATTTTCAGAAGGAAATTCCAGGAAATTTCCACCCCTCCCATAGTATTCCCCCCCCCCCCTCATCCCATAGTGTTCCCCCCCCCTTTCCATAGTATTCTTCCCCCCCTCATCCCATAGTGTTTCCCCCCCCTTCCATAGTATTCTTCCCCCCCCATAGTATTCTCCACCCCCTCCCATAGTGTCGTCGTCCCCTTTCCATAGTATTATTCCCCCCCTCCCATAGTATTCTCCCCCCCTCATCCCATAGTGTTTCCCCCCCCTTCCATAGTATTCTTCCCCCCCCATAGTATTCTCCACCCCCCTCCCATAGTGTCCCCTAGTGCACTTTCCCTCTTGTCCCATATTTACTTACCTGTCTTGAAGCGTGGGCCGGCTTCACAGCGCGCACCGCGGTACTGGAACTTAAATTTCAGGTTCCGGTTTCCGGCGGGACTGAAAGGAAGTGTGCATACAATAGTGTGCACACTTCCTTTCAGTCCCGCCGGAAACCGGAACCTGAAATTTAAGTCCCAGTACACGCTTCAAGACAGGTAAGTAAATATGGGATATCGGCGTATAACACGCACCCATGATTTTCCCCCTATTTTCAGGGAGAAAAAGTGCGTGGTATACGCCGATAAAGATACGGTATTTGTTACAAAGATTTTTTTCCTCTTTGTGTATGTTTAGGTGACCAGGGGGCAAGGGGTGGGCGCCACAAGATTAGCTAGCACAGGGCGCCTGAACATCTAAGGCCGGCCCTGCTCCTAACCATCAGAATGCTGGTGTAGTAGGTAACAATTGTCCAGATGAGAACAGCAAAACAAGTCCAGGTGAGAAGTAAAAATATGTACAGACGATTAATAACGTTTAAGTCCTGCATCAGCCAATACTAAGTCCTTGTAGTAGTCCCGGTCTGCTGCTGCTTAAGGTGTAGTTCGACTGACCGGTCGAGCACTTCGGACTTAGTTCAAGGGTCCGGCCGGGAGGAGGGCCTGCCGCCAGGGCCGCCATCAGGGGTGACATCCATGATGGTTGTCACGGGCCCGGCGGTCCTGTGGGGCCCGGACTGCACAGGTAATCCTCTGTGTGCCAGGGCCCCCAGCCCTTCAAAGTGCATATATATAGCGAGTACCGCTATATATATGCCTCTGTGGGCCCTGCTGGCTTCCAAGCAGGGCCCAGGACACACTGATCTTCCCCTCCAGCATTCTCGCGAGCCACAGCAGTAAAGCGTTGCCGCGGGTTGTCGTGACAACGCTCCGCGGCACGCAATGCAGGCTGGGCTCATTACAGAGATAGATCACTGGCTGCAGGAGGGTGAAGATGGAGTCTGCTGGGCCCCTCTATGCTGGCCCAACAAGCTGAGCCAACGGACCTCCAGGGAATCCACTGTCCCCCCTCCCTGGCTACAGGTAACAGGCAGGGAGGGGGAAATGTTTTTTTTTTTTTTAAAAACATTATAAAAATTCAACAGCTAAAAAATACCCCCAGCAGCATTTGTCAAACATCCACCACACACATACTTTAAACAGACAAAATGCATCCACTACACAACCACACACATCATCCACCACATAAACACACAAATTGCATCCACTACACAACCACACGCATCATCCACTACACAACCACATACATCATCACACAAACTGCATCCACTACACAACCACACATCATCCACTACACAAATACACATCATCCACTACACAAACACATACATCATCCACCACATAAACAGACAAACTGCATCCACTACACAACCACACACTACAGTGTCCCCCACTCCCTGGCTACAGGTAAGAGGCAGGGAGGGGGAAATTAAAAAAAATATATATATAAAAATTCAACAGTTAAAAAATACACACACACATCATCCACTACACAAACACACACGCAGCATCCACTACACAAACACACACAGCATCCACTACACAAACACACAGCGCTCACTACACACACACACACAGCGCTCACTACACAGACACACACACAGCACTCACTACAAAAACACACACCCTGCATTCACTATACACACGATTAATCCACTACACAAGCATTTAATCTGAATCCACTAAAAACACTATATCCACTTTACTCATGCACTTTGCATCCACTACACACATTCTACAGCCACTATACACACACACGACCAAATTCAGTACACACACACACACACACTTCATCCTAGTGGGTGGACTCAAGAGGGGTCATGTAGGCGGACTCGGGGGAAGGTCATGTGGGCAGGCCCCAGGGGCCAGAACTTGAGCTGCGTCCGGGGCCCCAACATTTCTGGTGGCTGCCCTGCCCGCCGCGCCAGTGCACTGTGCGTGCAGCCATACACATAACAGAATGTGCACTGACTGCAGAGTTATTTTCATCCGGCTATCGGGGCCCGGCGGCAGGCACTACTTACCTCAGCATAGGAGGAGGGGCCCGGTCCTGGGTTTCCATGGAGTCCTGTACATGGAGGCGCGTCGACGTCGGATGATGTCGCCGGGCGCCGCCTGCACGATCCGGATTTCAATGTAAGGCAAACAGTGTGCGGAAGGATTCTGCACACTGCCTTACAAAGCCCAAAAAACTGGGCTCTGCCACACATTTGTCGGCCATCTTTAGAGCCCGCCAGCCAGCCCACAGGCCAGCCAGCCCACAGGCCACCAGCCAGCCCACTGGCCAGCCAGCCCACAGGCCAGCAAGCCCACCAGCCAGCCAGCCCACAGGCCAGTCAGCCCACAGGCCGGCCAGCCAGCCTGCCCACAGGCCGGCCAGCCAGCCCACAGGCCGGCCAGCCAGCCAGCCCACAGGCCGGCCAGCCAGCCAGCCCACAGGCCGGCCAGCCAGCCAGCCCACAGGCCGGCCAGCCAGCCAGCCCACAGGCCGGCCAGCCAGCCAGCCAGCCCACAGGCCGGCCAGTCAGCCGGCCCACAGGCCGGCCAGTCAGCCGGCCCACAGGCCAGCTAGCCAGCCCACAGGCCAGCTAGCCAGCCCACAGGCCAGCAAGGCAGCCCACAGGCCAGTAGCCAGCCCACAGGCCAGCAAGCCCACAGGCCACCAGCCAGCCCGCAGGCCAGCCAGCAAGCCAGCCTACAGGCCGGCCAGCAAGCCAGCCTACAGGCCAACCAGCCCACCAGCCAGCCCACAGGCCAGTAGCCAGCCAGCCCACAGGCCAGTAGCCAGCCAGCCACAGGCTAGTAGTCAGCCAGCCCACAGGACACCAGCCAGCCCACAGGCAAGCCAGCCAGCAGCCAGCCACAGGCCAGCAGCCAGCCAGCCACAGGCCAGCAGCCAGCCAGCCACAGGCCAGCAGCCAGCCAGCCACAGGCCAGCAGCCAGCCCACAGGCTTATATGTAGTCTCTAATGGGGTCTGGAGGGGATTCTTTCTAACACACTCTCTAAAGGACACTGAGATAGCCTCTGCTAGAAAGACCCCCCTCCATGGCCCAATAGCCCTCACTTGTAGTCTCTACTAGGGCCTCGAGGGGATTATTGATATTTATTTTGCACAGTTTGTTTTTTGCATTCGTTAATTATATTGCACTTGTTTAGAACTTATTGCACTTTTGTTCGTTGTGTCTAGAGATTGTGTAAGGTGTGGCTGGAGGTGGGGCATGGAGGCAGGACAAGGGTGGGGCTTGCTGCATATGCATGGGTGGGGCCTGTAAGGGGCCCTTGATTTATTTTGGCCGGGGGCCCTGAGAGTTCTCAGTCCGCCCCTGGTTCTCTTGTATTTTCTGACCAGATTCTGGAACAATCAGCAATCTGGAACTTGGCCTGCAGATTTTTCTTTACAAAATATAGCAGCATTTGCGAACTAGCAGACATCATTTAGTGATAAAAATCTGCATCACAGGCTGTAACTCTGTATTCCTTTGTATACCTCCAGGCTTTGAGGCTATTATCCAAGTCTCACAGGCTAGGCTGATGATTTCAATATAATTGTCACAGGTATGACATTTTCTGGTGAATCCGGGTATTGTTAGTTGCCCAAGTATCAGGAGTGAATTTCCTCCAGGAGGGTTTGCTAATTGGGTGCCTGCTGATTACTTATCTGATAGAAGGGCAAATTAACCTTGATATGATCACCTTAAAGGACATCTCACTTACAGTTTCTCAATAACTGCAATAATTACAATTGCAGGGTTAAGGGGATAGGGACACCGCACCCAGACCACGTCATTGACATTAAGTAGTCTTGGTGCCTTTAAACAAGTCCTGTGCACACAAAACAAAACATTTAATTTTAGAGTACAGTGGAACCTCGGAACTTGAACTTAATCCGTTCCCAAAGGCTGTTTGAGTTGAGATGTGTCCGAGAGCCGAATCAACATTATCCATAAGAATTAATGTAAAATTGATTAAACCATTCCAGACCCCCAAAATTACAGCATTTTACATTTATATGTATGCATTAAAAATAATTCCCAAATTATATTACTTGTTCCTGTGCTCTCCAAGTTGCGTGTGTGGACAGACACATTGCTCCTCCTCCCTGCAGCTCTGTTAAGACTACTACACTCAGCTGTGAATCGATCTGAGTGAACAAACTAATTACAGCTGTGGTACGGCTGTAATCAGCTTATAATAAGGTTCCACCCATCATGTGATGAATGGAACTGCATCTGCAGGAAAAACTACATATACCCTTAAATAATGGCAGAAATGTATGGGACAAAAGAAAAACTTTTAGTTATGTACCGTAGTCTATCACTCTAATAATAAGCACCTTAGATTTATTTGAGTGGTTCCTGCCTTTTTAACTTGAAAAAAATTTACTGTTGGCCATTATTACAATTATTTATAATAATTGTAATAATACACCCTTCGTATTAATACACCCCTGACTTGAAAATTAGAACTCAGTTCCTATTTATGAGGGGGGAGGTCAGGAGTGATGGCGATGGGGGAATTTTCGTGTGTATGTGTCTGTATGTGTATCTGCATCTGTGCCAGTATATGCTACTATGTGTCTATGTATTTGTGTCAGTGTTTGTATCTATAGTGTCATTCTGTGTATTTGAATGAGTGTCATTCTGTTTATCTGTATGTGTGCACGTGTGACAGTATGTGCTCCTGTATGTCTGTGTATTTGTATGTGTGTCTGTATCTGTATATGTGTCATTGTGTGTATATGTGTGCCTGTGTATCTGCATGTGTGTATTTGTATGTTTGTCAGTTTGTGTGTTTGTCTCTGTGTGTGTATTTGTGCATCTGTATGTGTGTCAGTGCATCTGCATTTCTGTACCCGTGTATGTGTCTATCTTTATTTGCGTCAGGGTGCATCTGTATGTGTTTCAGTGTGTGTGTGTGTGTGTGTGTGTGTGTGTGTGTGTGTCTCTATCTGTATCTGTGTCAGTCTGCGTGTGTGTGTGGGGAAGTGTAAATGTATATACATGAATACATCTCAGTATTCAAATGCCAACGCTACACACAAATACAACCCTGCATTCAAATGTCAACACTACACACCGACACAACCCTACATTTAAAGGCAAACACTACACACAAGTAAACAACTGCTTTCAAATGGCAACAGTACATAAAACACACAACACTAATTACAAATACACCCCTACATTCACACACACACACTGATTAGACCTGAATACAAGACTGCCTGGTTGGGTAAATGGTAGATCCCCAGCTGGCAAAGCATTGTGGGAGTAGTACAACAGATGGGGTCTACCTTTTGGTCATCCTAGCTGTAGGCGGGCTGGGCCCCAAAAAAGTCTTGCAACAGGACCATCCCTTCTTTAGTTCCGCCACTGCATCACATACAGTTTTCCAGTAACATTAGAACATTCTTTCCCCATCACCTATGTTAGCGTAATACCCAATGTTTGTGACTAAGTGGCTACTAAAAAAGACTGGACATACCACATTTGCAATACCTTGGGTTGTCTATTTTTGCAAATGGTATGCCATCATGGGGGTAATTCTCATTCCTGGGCTACCATACTGTTTCAAAGGCAACGTAACCAATCTGGTGAATTTCAATGTGAAAAAAATGAAAAATGTAACATGCTATATTTGACCCTGTAACCTCACAAAACACCATAAAACCTGTAGATAGGGGGTACTGTTTTACATGTGAGACATCGCTGAATACAAATATGTGTATTTTATTGCAGTAAAACCAAACAGTATTATGACATTCACAGTTAGAATGTCAGGTAGAACATTTTTTAAAAATTCTTATTTTCTCCCATTTTTTTTTATATTTTATTCATACTAAATATTTGATGTTAAATGAAAGCCCTGTTTCCCCTGAATAAAATGATATATAATAAGTGTGGGTACACATTAAATCAAAGAGGTGAATTACGCCTGAACAGACATATAGCGCAAATTAAAGTTTTTGTTTACGTTTTGTTTTGATCACAACGTGTACATTTGGCTCAGTCCTAAACCCCTTCAGGACCGCTGACTGTTCAGGACCGTCAGCGGTAAAACGTGCCTTCGGACCGCTGACGGTCCTGAAACATCATAGCGAAAAACGGGCTGTGGGAAGCGATCAAAGATCGCTCCCCCCGGCATAACACTGTAACTATCTGCCAGACATCCCAGGCAGATAGTAACAGCCAATTGCGGCGTGTGAGCGATCCGCGATCGCTCACAATTGGGTGTTACAAACACTCACTTTTACAGTGATCTCTGCCCCTCTCTCCTCTGTAGCGTTTTGTGAAGCGAGAGAGACAGAGATCGTGATAGTTTGTTGCAGCAGTGTTCAGTGACCATCAGAAAGTATGTTTGTTTGTTTTTGCCCTTAAAGGGTTAAATTTGTTTTAAAAATCTGTGTCTTGGTCTGTCTTAGTCAGTCAGTTTCCTTCACCCAAATATCCATTAGATTTTTGTGACAGGAGTTAGCTTAGGGATTGCTGTTTAGTCTGTTTTAGTTAAAAAAAAAAGAAAAGAAAAAAAAAAGTATAAAAATAATTTGTGTGTTTTGTAATTTGTTTTAGTCGTTACCACCTTTATGTGGATAATTTTTATAGTAGTGTCGGTCTGCTTAAAACACTTTATGGTTTACAGACACTGGCCTGCGGCACTGCCAGAAAAAAATCCAAAGACTTTCCCCGATCTCTCATAGAGGCAAAATTAAAAAAAAGGCGAATGTAAAGCACTTTGCAAAGCTGAAGTGCTTGCACTAAAATTTAGGGACAGGAAGGATGTCAACATGCTAACCACCATCCATGACGAACGCATGTCAGACGTCTCTGTCCGGGGCAGAGTAGAGTCCAAGTAGAGTCCAAATCAGCTGATGCAGCCATATCTTATTTTACGAAAAACCAAAGCATGGTATAAAAAGGTGGCTATCTAGCTGATGCAAATAGCAACCCACAACACATTTTTGCTTTTAAAAAGAAATAATCGAGGGTTAACCACCTTTCTCCAATTTCAGTTGAAAATAATTTCTTTAACAATTTATGGAGATGGACAAGTTCCAACAACGGTGCAAGCTGAGTCCAGGCATTTTATTTTTAAGTTACCGCCAACTGCAGAAACCCCCCCCCCCCCCGAAACGTTGCCAGGTCTGTTTTAAAAACGGGAAAAGGGGGGCGGGGCCGGACCGCCGACGGGATCAGGCACGCTCTGTCTGAGCTCCCGCTTTGTGGCCCGGAAAATTGCGCAAACTGGGGACAAAAATCTTACTAACCATCCGCAACAGCTATCACCCTGATCCCCAGATCCTGGGGCTCGAGGGGATACCCTTCGAGATGCCCTCCGTAACCCGACGAAGGCCCAAGGCGAGAGGAGCTTGAGCCGGGATGAGACGGCCGCTCTCCCGGGTCTCCGGCCGGGGTCTGGCACCCCCCCCTCTGGACCGGGGGGGTCATCCCGGTCTGCACACACATGCAGTAACCCCTGTCATGTCCCGACACGCGGGGCCGAAACTACCGCCCTGCTGTAGAAAACCCACCGGCGGTATTTCCCAAAATGGCCGCCGCACGCCGGCAACATGTGCGAGATGGAGCGATCAATGCCGACTGAGGGGAGGCCCCCACTATGGAGACTCTCCAGGCGGTGCAGTACAGCGACAGGCAAGCTGGCAAAGAGGCATTTGCTGACACTGACCAAAGCTGGATCCCCGGTGACCACTCGGCATTACTGGCCTCCACAAGTGCTCAAAGTCCTACCCCCACAAGATGGCGGATCATCGTGCAGGAGCACCGCAAGCCACCCAGACACAGTACAGCCTCATGCTCTTACGAAATGTGCAAACCTGCATGAAACATGCCCACAGCAAAGCGACCAACGACCTCCCCATAGACTGGGCATCGAATGAAGGGGTATGAAGATCCGGACGGCTCCCAGGCACGGTCCAGTGATGGCGCTGGCAGACCCTGTTTAAACTGATGGACACCTGATATGATCCAGCTTACATAGACTTAAGTTTACATTCTCTTTTTTTTTTTTTTTTTTTTTTTTCATCCCTTGCATGCCTCTACCTTACTTTAGCCTATGAGTTTTACATGCCATGCACCACGTCTTGAGTTATATGTTTTTATTATGTTTTTGACTGATAATCAATAAGTAACTGATGATCTGTTTGCATGTCAGTTTGCTAGAGGGTGCAAAGAGAGACTCATGTGGGAACACCATGCTTATGACATCCCCCCATACCTCTAAGCTGTGCAAGCTCTGACTCTGCGCAAGTTGCCTAAAGTTAACTTCGTGACCTGCTCCAGCAGTAAATGCCTGTATGTTATGCCTACTATCCCTGCTCTCCAGGTGATCGCTCCATTACATATCTGTAAGATGCTTTCACTTGATCCACTAGCCGTACACACCTCGGGGTTTAGCGGGTAGGGCCAGCGCATGGCGGGACACAGCGGGCTTATTTCTCAGGACAGTGGGCAATAGCAAAAGGGATATGATTGGTCTATGTAATTACCATGTATACTGTGTTTTCTCCCAGCGTGACTTAACTTATGACCTCTTAATGTGACCAGACATTCATGAACACTCTTTAGCCCATACTAAACAGCGGTATCCTAATTTCATTAATTTGAGTTAGCCTTTCTATATGTCTATGTCAAGTTTTTCCATAGGTTATCCACAGACTAGGCGGACTGTTAACCTGAAGCATCTCATGTGCGGAGAACTAAGTCTATGGTTAGTAAACCTGGTAACCAACCGTTAACACTTACCCTATAAGCTTAGACACATTAATGAGGATATAACCGGCAGATACCCACTTGTCAGAACAACATGGCCTCTCGTGACCTGACATGCAAGCTCACTGTCTCATACACTGCGTATCACGACTACTTAGACCAGCTGTAACGGCACAAAATGTAGGCCCCTCATTTAAGCATAGTCGAGAACAACCCAGTTAATACATAGACATTACAACGACGATACTCGACATCGATACTCACCCTACGATATATCGATACTGAAACGATGACATTCGACACCAATACTAACTCTACGTTAATGTTACTAATCGATAAAGTGTTTAAACAAGATTCTACCGATATAAAACAAAAAATTGGCATTGTTATCCAGGAAATGTAATTTCACACTGTAAGCGATGTACAAACCCTAAACTGTACAATACTTGTGCATTTCCCTCTCTTAATTCTGTACCCCATTACACATGCCATAATAAAAGAAAGATTGACAAAAAAAAAAAACGGGAAAAGGACAGACACCCCTTTTCACTGTCCCGATTTCCCTTCGAAACCAGGACTGTTTAGATTCTATTTGCAGGAGTCAGTTTAAAGGTTGCTGCTAAATGTACATTTGCTACCTGCACATTTGGTCTAACAAGTTTTCTGGCACTAATACATAACCAGCTGGCCAAAACCAGATGATGTGTGCATAAAACCCAGAATTTAAAAATTACCACTACACTTTCTCTGTTTTTTGGGGGGGCAAAATGGTTGGGGGAAAGAAGTCAAAACACCCCATCTTCTATAACCTTTGATATCTACTTTATAAAAATATATACTTTCATGATGGTAACATTAACTGGGGGGTGCAAAAATATGTCAAACTGAAGATAGACCAAGCATACCTATATATCAAGTTGAAAAACTGACATGTACAAGTTCTGATTGTTGCATTTTGGCCCCCAAACAACCCAGCAACCCTATACATGGGGGGGGGGGGGAGGGGGGGGTGTATCACTGTACTCGGGAGATGTTGCTGAACATATTGGGGTGTTGTTTGGCAGTGACACATAACAGGATCTGTTAATTCATGCCTAAAGTACAATGTGTGTGAAAAAAACAGAAAAAAAATTACTACCTCAATGTTTGACAAATCCTGGTGGTAGAATTAATGTATTGAAAGTGTTAAAATACCACCATGTGAAATACCCTAGGGTGTCTACTTTTCAAAAAGATATGGTTTGATGGGGGTAAAATACATTGGCCGGCTTCAAAAATGTCCCAAATAGGACATGCATGCAGGTTGGCTACAAGTCAAAATTCCAAGCTGGGAAACTGATATGCGCTCCTGCAAAATGTGGCCTTTTAGCCCCCAAAGAACCCAACACACCTATACATGGGGGGTATCCCTGTACTCGGGAGATGTTGCTGAACACATATTGGGGTGTTGTTTGGCAGTGACACATAACAGGAAGTGTTTAGGAAGGCTGTGCAAGTCACATGCACGGAGGTGTGACTAGGGATGCATAAACAAAGTTATTTTACTCCTAAATGGCAGAGAATTGAGCAGTGAGAATGCAGGGGCTTGATCTATACACCAAAACTGCTTTATTAAGCTAAAGTTGTTTTAGTGACTGTAGTGTTCCTTTAAGTGGTAAACTATTCTCAAATGGTTAACACTAAAGATGTGTCACAATATCAATCTCTTTCCTCCTTTGCTCAGGCTAACATAAAGCATTGGCACATACTCACTGGTGGAAATGTGAAATACTGCAAAAGTCAGATGGGAGTAATGTGACTGTGTTTTATTCCTCTTCCCATTTTCAATGGTCATATTGCAGTCAGAGGTTTTCTAGTGATGTGTACCTTTTAGAGATGGCTACTAGCTTAAAGGGACTCTCCAGTGCAAGGAAAACATATTTGTTTTCCTGGCACTGCAGGACCCTACAGTGCCACTCTCCCTCCCACGTTGCTGAAAAGGTTAAAACACCTTCAGTGACTTACCAGAGTCCATCGCAGTCAGGCTCCGCCTACTCTCCTCCCCCAGCGGGGGAAACCTAATGTGCGTGCGCAGCCATTCGCATTAGACCTCCCCATAGGAAAACATTATTCAATGCTTTACTATGGGGATTTCAGCGACGCTGGAGGTCCTCACGTAGTGTGGGACGTCCAGCGTTGTTTAAAACACTTTTCGTGTGCTAAGAACACGGAAGTCCCTCCAGTGGCTGTCTGATAGACAGTCACTAGAGGAGGACTTAACCCTGCAATGTAAATATTGCAGTTTATAAAAAAACTGCAATATTTCCAGCTGCAGGGTTAAGGGTAGTGGGAGTTGGCACCCAGACCACTCCAATGGGCAGAAGTGATCTGGGTGCCTGGAGTATCCCTTTAAGATTTGAAATTTTAATGAAATTACAACTTTGTCTCCCATTAATAAAAAGACACTATTGGAAATCTATTAAAAAAACATATTCCCTTTATTCCAAACGGATTAAAACACTTCATCACATAAAGCAAACATTAATGGCTTAAAGACCCACATAGATAGGAGTCCATCTAAGAGATACATGAATGCTTGAACTCCATGGACTGGAGTCTTTTTTTTAACCCATATAGTTATGCTGCCAGGAGTTCCCTATTAGGAAGTGACAGTTATTCTGTAAGTTGCTAAAATGTGCAGGTAATATACAATCTCATAAAATATGAAATTATTGGATACTCATTTCGTAACACCCGGACTCCAACATTTTCAAATCACCCTGTTTCTTTAATTCTGTCCGTTGCCCGTTACAAAAACGGCCGCTCCAAGCATATCGTTCTGAACACTAGAGCTACAAGCCAAATCAGGGCGCTCTCTACGACAACAGGTGTGAAAAGTCCCTAAAATAGTGCAGGTACAGGCAAAATTATTTTTACAAAGACCACTATTGCTATCAGTGTCTATTTTACGACATAAAACCAACAGCCCTGTAAGACAAAAAAACAAATACAAAAAAACAACCAAACAAATTACCCACGCAGGCGTAACGTCACTCAAACCCCCCCCATTCTGCGCCTGATGTGTCTGTCCTGCGGGATGAGTCAGAGAGAGGTGGGCGGGGTCTAGGAGCACACAGAACTTTCTATTCGCATAGTGGGCGCGAGGCAGCGTAAAGGAGAGAGCGGGACTGGGTGAGAGGCACGCGACGGTCACTGGGACGTTATTGGAACGTCATTGGACAGGCCCTGGACCTTAACGAGCTGCACGTGTGTAACACGACTGGCCGTATAAGAAGCGATACGCGTGAATGGTAGTAGATTGCCAGTGAGGGCAGAGAGCTCTGTGTCGGGCTGTCAGGACTGGCGGGCTGGGTGCAGTGCTGGCTGTTTGTGGAATTTTGTTTCTTTGCTTAATGGATAACTTCTGTCCCAGATAGGTTATCTGTGGGGATGTGGTGTTTAGTATTTGTATATTGGTTCCATTCGTGTGTGCTGATTTGTGTGCCAAACCAAGTGTCCCTCAGCTAATAAACATCACAACTTCCCTCAAACTAAAGCTCACACTAGCAAAACGGAAGTGTGGAGGAGAGCAGAGCATCTACAGCATGAACTAACATTCTGATTGGAGCCTTTACAGACATAACCAAATACAGATATAATATTTGAATAATTCATACGTGTATGATCATGATAACCTTCTAAGAACCAAAACATTTTTGTGACTTATTGAACACGCACCCACTTTTATTTTGACATTAGCAGAGTGAAAAACACTTCTAACGTTAAATGGACGTCCCAGGCCCCTAAAACACTTTCTAAAACGTTGTATGTGTGAAGAGTGTGTCCTATTTTTTTTTTTTTTCCATTTTACAAAAATTGCAGATTTCAATACAAAACTGACACTTATAAATCAACCTGGTTACAACCCATTTGCTGGCAATCAGACAATTGGTCATGTGATGTCATGGTTTAGTTAGCTCAGCAGAGCTAAATTCAAGAGGCAACAATTTCCCAGAGCTACATTGGGAAGTCTGTGATTGGACAGGGTTAAAAGAGATGGACTTGCAAAGGCAGCAGACAAGAGAACTGCAGGCTTTGCAAGCTATTTTTATATAACTCCAATGGAAAAAAAAGCCCAATTAAACGCATGCACTGTTTCATTTGGGGTATATCTACTAAACAGTGCTTTTTATTTGACCACTGCAGTGTCCGTTTAAAAGAACCATTTAACCCCTTAAGGACACATGACGTGTATGACACGTCATGATTCCCTTTTATTCCAGAAGTTTGGTCCTTAAGGGGTTAAAGGAACACTATAGTCACCTAAATTACTTCAGCTAAATAAAGCAGTTTTAGTGTGTAGATCATTCCCCTGCAATTTCACTGCTCAATTCGCTGTCATTTAGGAGTTAAATCACTTTGTTTCTGTTTATGCAGCCCTAGCCACACCTCCCCTGGCTATGATTGACAGAGCCTGCATGAAAAAAAACTGGTTTCACTTTCAAACAGATGCAATTTACCTTAAATAATTGTATCTCAATCTCTAAATTGAACTTTAATCACATACAGGAGGCTCTTGCAGGGTCTAGCAAGCTATTGACATAGCAAGGGATAAGAAAATCTTAATTAAACAGAACTTGCAATAAAGAAAGCCTAAATAGGACTCTCTTTACAGGAAGTGTTCATGGAAGGCTGTGCAAGTCACATGCAGGGAGGTGTGACTAGGGTTCATAAACAAAGGGATTTAACTCCTAAATGGCAGAGGATTGAGCAGTGAGGCTGCAGGGGCATGTTCTATACACCAAAACTGCTTCATTAAGCTAAAGTTGTTCAGATGACTATAGTGTCCCTTTAAGTAACATTACAGCTTGCTGTAGTGGTTATGTTGTCTTGACTGTCTTAGTGCTGTCCCTTTTTTCATGCTGAACCATTAGGAATGGTTTGTCATAAACATGAGCTATTCCTACTGCCCAGTGATCTTTTACTCTGCTGCATTGATAAAGCTGAATTATTACCAGTTATCATTATCACTATTGTAAAAACTGGATAACATAGTTATTGATTTAGAGTGCTGTGGGCAGGTTATGCAGGTTTATTAAAACTGCCCCTGAACACATTAAGAGTAGATTAGGTAAGGGCTGTAGTCTTTTCTTTTTTTTTTTTTCCATATATTATTGCATTCCAATTGTATTTTGATAATATATATAATTCTATGTTAATATCGAAATACACTTAGAAATAAGGTACATATAAAATAGAATTCTAAGTATATGTTGGGCAACCAATCCTGCCAATGAAGCTGATCTGTGTCATGTGATCTCGTTATTACTGCGATCACATGACTCGGATTGACTGCAGGGCGACTGCTTGGATTGAAAGACCCTCCACAGCGATCAAGATAGGGGGACGTGCAAGTATTGCTCCTGGAGAGTGGGCTAGGTCGTTAGAGCTAACTATGCAACCTTAACTATGCTCTCCTTTTTGTAGGACAGCATCACACAGCCTAACGTCTTGAAGGAGCTAATATTGCTAATTCAAAATGTTAATTAGTGCATTAGCAATATACTTAGGTACCTGGAAATTGGTGCATTGTGACCATTAGTTTGGGTGGATATGCTCAGACAGTTTGACATAAAACCTCTGAGACAGAGGCACTCTTGCCCAGCAGCAGGCTGTGCTTCCTGCATCAGAATTGGAGAAAGTGGAATGTACAATTGGAAGGAAGAAGGGTGCTTCTTTTTGATGAAGTTATGTTGCCTGTATTGTTCCTAATTGAAGAATGTATGTGGAATCATGTATACTGATATCACATGGCATTGCTAACCATCTCAAAAGTATGCTCGGGTTGGATTTAAACCTTTAAATTGTACATGTCCTTAGCATATAAGTGGGGCTTCAGTGAAGATTTGTACCTGTACTTCTGTTAGCTGGGTATCCTCCCCAGACCTGCTAATAAGTTAAATGTGACTGGGCCACCGCTGCCATGGTTAAAAAATTGTTTTACTTACCTTTCTTCCCTTGCAGCAGTGGTCACTGGCATTCTGTGCTACCTATTTGGCTAAGATCATAGAGATAGATGGTCTTATCCAATCCAATGCTTCCCAATAGGGATGCATTGGGAGGCTAGTGCACATGTGTAGCAAAACTCTGCGCCAATCTGATGGACTGGGTGGGTGGGATGCATGGGACCCACAACATGTAATTGAGGATTGAGGATAGGCTATTTATTAGCATAGAATTGAACAGAAGTGTGTTTATTTTTACCTAAGAGAGCGTTCCTCGTTACATGAGGAGGGTCATCCGTATTAATAACCCCACTGCGCTGACAGGCCATAGTAGAAAGTCCAATTCCACTTCAGGACTCTTGTCTCGACTTTTCTTCACCAAGCATGGCAGAGATTGAAAAGTATCCTATTTTAATTGCAGTTAATAAAAGTATTTTCATGAAATATCTGTAGTTTTATAATTAATTTATGGAACACCCATCTGACTATCAATCAGGGGTGCTAAGGATAGTGGTAGGCATGCTCTACCTTAGACAAACCTCTTCAGCAACTTCATAGCCTCTACACGCATTTGGTTTTGGACACAACTGTTCAAGACCCCTATGTATGCATGTAGCTTTTACTGCTTTGCAAACAGAATAGCAATAAAGACCAAGAAGGTTGTTACCACTACGCTTGATTTTGTAACATTAATTTGTTATTGGATTGACTAGTTGGGAAACCAAAATATATTCTATGACAGGCCTTCTATGATAAGGGCTGAAAATCCATCTATTTCTCCATGCCTTCGCAGCTGCTTCTCGGTTGCTTTTTCATTCTTTTATGATACGGGAATGATGGGTGTGGTGAGACATCATATTTAATCAATCTGACTTGGTGTACAGGTCTGCAAATATGCTCTGAATGCATTGATGGGGTGCATTGATGAGATTGCTTACTATTTTTCCTATGGACACTAATAATTTCTGTAGTTTAGTGGTAGACAACTAGAAAATATGATGATACATGTTTTTATTAAAGTTTGTGTGTACGCATCATATTACATTATCATATATGTTGTGAAAACCGTGCTAAATTCTTTAACCCTCTAATATGCTTCTCTTCTTTTTTTTTTTGTTTTTAATAAATCAGGATGAGGAAAAATCAGAAGTAAGCCTGATAACTTGCATAAGAGGAGCAAACCTGGATACAGTTTGTACCTTTTCAACAATAATGGATGTACAGCTTTATAACATTTTGGCATTTTGAAGGAAGCAATGTGTGCTAGAGGAATAATTGAAATGGATATCCGTCTACTGAATTAAAGGAGAAAACTCAGTCAACCTTTTCTTTTCGATTCGTTTGCTTTTTCTTTTGGAATTTGCATTTTGTCGTCATTGCAGCTTACATATATACTGCAAAATTCTACTACTGGAGATTTATTTTTATGGCAATCAACACAAACTTGTCGAACATCAAAGTTATCACTCCTCTTGCAGATGTTGTTCTCAATACCTAGCTTTTAAACTTTTTAATTTAGTTCGCCATATTAGAAGTAGAGAATATTTGTTATCATGGATTGGGAAGAAGATGACCGAATTGTAGACTTGGAATTCTTCTATGCACAGGTGCAGCAAAAAGATGTTTCACGTAGGCTACAGGTTGGGCATCAGTTCTTAGAGTACCTGACAGACCACAGACACTCTGCTGATCTGGAGCAGGATTCTCAAAAGCTGGACAAAATTATTGATGAGATGGCCTCCTGGGTGAATAGCAGCAATTACAAGGTGAGCAAGGCACACTTCTTCTTTTTTTTTTTTTAGGTGGATGTGAAACACTATTGAATAAAAACATTTAAATTCACCTGTTACTTTTAACTTTTTTTTTTCCGCTGTAGTTGTTTTGGTGCCTGGTTCTCCCCTTTGTACGTAATCGAACCGTTTTAGATGTTTAGACTGGTTTCTTTATCCACAGGGAATGCCCCACACCTCCCTGCAGGGGATTTGCCTCTGGCAGACCCTATATAAGAAGTCAAACCATCCTAAAACTATTTTACTATACAATGAAGGGAAGTGCCAGGGTTCTCCTGGCGCCACAACAATGCTCTGTATTGGTTATGTTGCTTGGAGTGTTCCTTTAAAGCAGACCTGCACAACTAGGCAATAGGTAGTGGCCAAAATTAAATAGACTAAACTTCAGGTTTTATTAGCGCCTATCACACGCACACTAACAGACATACAGCTTCACACACAGACATGCAGACAGACATACAGATACACAACACACGCACAGACAAACACACTGACATACCGATATACACACACACTGTCACGGTGCGCGATCGGCACCTCAGTGTAATTGCACCCGAGCAGTGTGGTCACGCCGTCATGGTGCGTGATCGGCATCATGATGTGACCGCATCTGATCGGTGCGGTCACACTAATGGAGGGAGAGGTTACTCACCTTGCCTCCAGCACCTCTCATTCCTCACTGCTCCTAGGACAGCGTCCGGATCCAGCATTAGGAAGGACGCTGGCTGCTGCGTTACTAGTGACGTTGAACGTGCGTGCGGCGTCAGGTTTTCGCAGTGCACGCACTTTCTGGGGTCATGGGACCAAAATTAGAAAATAGCAGGGCTTACTTGGTTATTTAAACCCAAACGTGCAGCTGTTCAGTGCCCTGTCGTGGTTTCCATCCGGTTAGCTGAGAGCGCACTCCAGTTTATTTTGTCTGTGTTTGACTTAGTTCTGTGTGTTGGGCCACTGGTTTGTTCAGACACAGACACAGACACACACACACACACACCCCCTCCCCCCCTCTCCCCCCCCCCCCCCCGTTTCTTACCTTTTGGGTGCTGAGGGGGACTTCCCTTGTATCTAATCTGCAAACTGAGGATGTTGGGAGTTAGGTGCTGGCCTGTACCCCCTCCTCTTTGCTCCCTCTGTGCAACTCCAGTCTCTCCTGGCCTGGCCTCCTCCCACCTGGCTTTGGACTCCGCATCACTCCCTCCCAGGCTGCTGATAAGCAAGGGCCCAGTCGTGCTACTAAAGCCCAACAGCACCCGGCCGTGCCTATTGGGTGGCCCTAAGTGCATAGGTCATCCGATGGAGCTGCTAATTGAGCGGGCCCGGTGCAGCTCAGTGACTGCACCAGTGGTGGTTCTTCGCAGGCCATATGTTGTGCGGGCCTGCTTTAAAGATTTAACAAATGTCATTACAATCCAGTTTAGTCCAGGCAAACATTGCAAAAGATGAAGGGAAATCTAAACGCCGTTTTATTTCTCCTCGTGTCTATCTGGTTTCTCCATGTTGGCTGCCAGGTGCAAAAACAGAGCTTAAAGGACCACTGTAGTGCCGGGAAAACATACTAATTTTCCTGGCACTATAGTGCCCTGAGGGTGCCCCCACCCTCAGGGACCCCCTCCCGCCGGGCTCTGGGGAGAGTAAAGGGTTAAAACTTACCTTTATTCCAGCGCCGGGCGGGGAGCTCTCCTCCTCCTCTCCGCCTCCGATCCTCCCTTTCGGCTGAATGCGCATGCACGGCAAGAGCTGCGCGCGCATTCAGCCGGTCTCATTGGAAAGCATTTACAATGCTTTCCTATGGACGCTTGCGTGCTCTCACTGTGATTTTCACAGTGAGAATCACGCAAGCGCCTCTAGCGGCTGTCAGTGAGACAGCCACTAGAGGATTTGGAGGCTGGATTAACTCTATTATAAACATAGCAGTTTCTCTGGACATACCCCATTTGCAATACCTTGGGTTGTCTACTTTTGCAAATGGTATGCCATCATGGGGGTAATTCTTATTCCTGGGCTACCATACTGTCTCAAAGTCAACGTAAAAATGTGAAAAACATGTAACACGCTATATTTGACTCTGTAACTTCGCAAAACACCATAAAACCTGTACATAGGGGGTACTGTTTTACACGTGAGACATCGCTGAATACAAATATGTGTATTTTATTGCAGTAAAAGCAAACAGTATAATGACATTCACAGCTAGAATGTCACATAGAACTATTTCCCAATTTCCCAATTTCTTTATATTTTATTCATATTAAATTGTTTCATACCTATATATTGTTAAATGAAAGCCCTGTTTCCGCTGAATAAAATGATATATATTAAGTGTGGGTGCACATAATATGAAAGAGGCGAATTATGCCTGAACAGACATATAGCGCAAATTCCAGTTTTTGTTTACGTTTTGTTTTGATCACAACGTGTACATTTGGCTGCGTCCTTAAGGGGTTAAAGGGATTCTATAGTGTTAGGAATACAAATCTGTACTCACCCGATGTCCGTCGGCGCTCTGCCTCTTATGAAAACATTGAAAAGGGGAGCTACTGCACATGCACTGCAAGTGCAATAGGCTTTCCCCATAGTGCCCATGGCACTATTCTGTGAAGCTACAATGCCACATAAGAGACAAGGCTATTTCAGTTTCTATAGTTAGAATTTTCATAGATGGATTTGATGTACCTATGTTTCATTTTGGGGTATTATAGCAGTTTTGACTTTTCAAATAACCCCACAAAGGGCTTCCATTTGATAAAGCAGACAGCCAGGGGTATGTTATATGGCATATATTGGGCCTTAAAGGATCACTATAGTGTTAGGAAAACTAAGCGGTTTTACTGACACTATAGTGCCCCGAGGGTGCCCCCACCCTCAGGGTCCCCCTCCCGTGGCGCTGAAGGGGTTAAAACCCCTTCAGCCACTTACCTTATTCCAGCGCCGGGCTCCCTCAGCGCTGGTGACCTCTCCGTCGACGTCAGCGGAGCTGAATGCGAATGTACGTCAAGTGCCGCGTGCATTCAAGCTGTCAATAGGAAAGCATTTTTCAATGCTTTCCTATGGACGCTCTGCTGGATGGAGGCATAATATGGCTCCAGCGTCGCTGATGCACCTCTAGTGGCTGTCCGGAAGACAGCCAGTATAGGCTGGCTTAACCCTGCAATGTAAACATAGCAGTTTCTCTGAAACTGCTATGTTTGCATCTGCAGGGTTAAAACCTGAGGGACCTGGCACCCAGACCACTTCATTGAGCTGAAGTGGTCTGGGTGACTATAGTGTCCCTTTAACTTGTCACCATTTTTTCACCAATTTATGTTGAGGGGATAAATGCCATTTATACATACATGTTCCATTTTTGCTGAGTATTTCTTACACTTGATATGTGCCACTGTCAAAAAATCCCCGAAATTATGCTCAGTTACATCTTCTGAGTAAAACAACATACCCAATTTATGACCTAGATCAGGGGAAGGCAACCTTTTGGCACCCCAGATGTTATGGACTACATCCTCCGTAATGCTCTTACAGCTATAGTACTGGCAAAGCATTATGGGAGGTGTAGTCCAAAACATCTGGAGTGCCGAAGGTTGCCTATGCCTGACCTAGATACTATTTTGTGAAGTTACAGTGCTGTAAAAGAGACGTGACAAGTTCAGGTTTTTAAGTGTGAATTTTCATGGAGGGTTTTGATGTGTCAGTGTCCCACTTTGGAGCACTTTAGCAGGCTACATATTCCAACTACACCATAAAGGCATTTCTTAAAGACTACATCCCAGGGTATTTCAAAAGGCATATTTTGATCCTTTGCGTGGGATAATTTTTCCGCTAGCTTGTACCAAGTGTAGTGGTAATAAGCATTTTTTTCTGCCTTTTTTACACACACAGTGAGTTTGTACTGTATATTTTGTAAACCTTATGTGTGCTACGGCTGTATAATACTTCATATGTTGCTCAGCAATACCCCTGTATGTACATTTGCGATACAGCCAATTTAGTTTTTTTTTTTTTTTTTTTTTTTTCCAAACTTAGAATTTTTATGCTGTGTCCATGTCCTATTTTGGAGTATTTTAGCAGGCTACATATTCCAACTACCCCATAAAGGCATACCATTTCATAAAGAAGACATCCCAGGGTATTGCAAAAGGCATATTTTGAATCTTGGCATGGGATCATTTTTCCGCTAGCTTGTAACATGTGTAGTGGTAATAAGCATTTTTTTCCTGCCTTTTTGACACACAAAGTAAGTTTGCGGGGGGCGTGGCAAACAGCGTGCAGCACCAGACGTGTTAATGTGGAGCTCTAACACAGCCCCACGAAAAACCTGAAATCGCAACTGTTATCATTTACAAACGGAGAATATTTTATACTACCCCTCCCTCCCCCCAGACGACAGTATGGGGCGAAAACACAAAAAAGTCCCGCTGCCCGGAGGACTCCGGTTTGCCCAACATCAGGCTCTCTTTTGAGAGGCCTGCAGAGCGAATACCACCCAAGATGGCGCCCGAGGCGCAAAGTGTGGCAGAGATCTCTGAAGACTCCCACGAGGAGGAAGAATCAAATGCCTCAAACAGATCTAGTGGGGTATACAAAGAGTCAGTCGGATGAGGATGCGTCCCCATCCAATTAAAGGGGATATAAAAAGTCTGCTGCAGAAACTAAGACAGGCTAGATGCAGCTGCAGTGAGAGACAAGGCTTGAGATGGCCAGATGCAAGCAACACACAGCAAAGTGGAAAGCCTTACACACCAAATACAAAAGCTGAACAGAACAGTAGCTGTACTAGAATCCAGGCATAGGAGACGGAGAGGATTTATTCTCTTTTTCACACAGAGAGGATGATCGCTTCAAAGGTAGCACTGATCCCTCGCTGGTGGTGTCAGCGTTCAGAGTCCACAAGGTGGCTGTTGCCCCGGAGGGAGCACCCAGAGACACTATCATAGTCACTAGATATGTCACAGCACGGTCTACTATTTTGGCCAGATACAGAGCCCTGGGGTTGGTGCACTTCGAAAACTTCTCAGTGGCCCTGTACGCAGACCTCCCGTTCACAGTCTTAGCAGAGAGAAGACAGTTGGGCCCCAATTGCCAAGCGGCTGAGAGACCACTCGGTCAAGTATTGCTGGGGGATGGAAGGTTTTCTCATAGTCTCCAAAGGGGATACATCACTCACCTTAGCATCAGCCGACAACTCAACAAGTTTCCTCCAGAGGCTCGACCTTCGACAACCCCGACCCGGCCAGCAGTGACAGTTGCAGAATGACCCTATGGAGGGAGCTTTACGGTCTGGCTGCAGTTTAAGCCGTGAAGTCCAAGATATAATTTGCAGGCTTAACACCTCAGGGTTGAAGCGCTACAGCAGTGGCCTAATAACCTCTATTAAGGCCTACGTCTTCCTGTGGGCTCAGCACAACTCAGTCTTGTTACCATACATTACTTTATTCTATTATTATTTTTTTTTTATTTCACCGTTAAGTCTGTTCGGATCAAACCTGTTATGTGTTCGCCCTTATAGAGACGAGCGCTCAATAGCACAAGTAGCCCTGGACGCACAACAGATCGAAATTTTCATTCTCGTTAAAATACACATAGGCGTGACGTGCTCTACTGCAATATGATCTCATCCCACTTGTACCTTTTCTCATATTTTGTTATGATTGTATACCTTGTGTACTCAAATAAAATACAAATTGGGGAAAAGTGAGTTTGCACAGTATATTTTGCGAATATTATGTGTGCTATGGCTTTGCAATACTTAATCTGTTTCTCAGCTATGTTGTCGGAGTAAAACAACACCCCTGTATGTAACTCTGCCAGGTATATGTGGATGTTGAAGGGGCACATTTGTGATGCAGCCATTCAGTTCTTTTCTAACTTTTAACTTTTATGCTATGTCCATGTTCTATTTTGGAGTACTTTTAGATGGTTTGTTATTCAAACTACCCCACAAACGCATACCATTTTTGAAAGAATATACCTGGGGGTATTTTAAAAGGTGTGAACCTAAGCGTGTGATCATTTTTTCACTTGTTTGTTCCAGGTGTAGTGGTAGTGAGTATTTTGTACTTCTTAAAACTTGTTTTAAAAAAATAAAAAAATTCTTATTACATTTTTTAACTTTTTCAATTTTTCTTAAAACTCTTTCTACACTTTGAAAAAATGTTTAAACTTACCGTTAAACTGTAACTAGAAGTAAGCAGCACTAACCGTAAATTCTCCAATTTCCCATAACTCCCACCCACCCCAGCTTGCAAAATTATATAATTTTTTAATATTTAAATTAATTAAATAAATGTAACCCCGGAGGGTTAAAAAAAAATAAAATAAGTTAACCCTCTGGGGTAAAAAAATAAAATAAAAATAAAAAAATCAGATCACCGTATAATACTGTGATCTGTATTTAGTGATCAACTGTCAGGGAATGGGTTAATTTTTATTAGGTGTGGGTAAAGGAGGAGGGATTGTTTTCACTTTTTTTTTTTTTAATTAAACGTTCTTAAACCTTTTTTAAAAAAAACCTTTTTTACTGTTAACCCCTAGCTAGCCTAACACCAAATTCCCCACTAACTTCCACCCACCCCAGCAAGGTAAATATATAATTTTAAAATATTTAAATTAGTAAAATAAATTTAACCCTTGAGGGCTCAGTGATCAAATGGCAGTGAAGAGGTTAATTTTAATAAAGATGGTTGAAAGGGGGGTGGGATTTAACTTCAACTTTATTTTTATTTAATTTTTTACACAGGAAGATCAGCACTGATTGATCTCCCTGCATTTCACATGACCGCAGAAGAGCAGGGAGGCACAGCTGCAGGGATGGCGCAATTGAGTGCTCCCGGTCTGCCTTGGGTACCGAGGCAGAGGAGTGTTAACCCTGTGATTGCCGCGATCTGCGGTTAACTTTTTAGTAAATGATAGACCTTTTCCATCATGCATCTTTACCGGTAGGACAAGCATGACGGAAAATTTCCATCTTGCGTCGGGAAGGGTTTAATGTAGTGGTTCTGTAGTCTGTAGCCTGTACATGCAGACTTTTCAATGTAAACACAGACTTTTCAGTGTTTACATTGCTGTCTAGTAATACCACTAGTGGCAGTCACTCAAACAACCACTAAAGTACTTTGTATCTCAGTGCTACACAGTATGCAGTACCTACATTCAGCTCCTCCACATTCTCATGGAGGAGCTGGACGTTACCCATAGATATGCATTGATTCAATCCATTTCTATGAGTAAATGCTGATTGGCGCAGTGTTTTACAGCGCACGAGCAATAGCTTCTCAGTGCTTTCCTATGGGAAAGCATTGGATTGGCAGAGATCATCAATTGTGGTAATCTCAACCATAGAGACGGGGCCATGTACGGGAATAAAAGGAGTTGGGCACCTAAACACAGACAGATACATATACACACACACATACCAAGACAGACAGACAGACACACACTCACAAATACACAAACACATTATTATTTATTTTATTCCAATTCGATTCCACCCAGCCTCCCTACCTATGGGTGAGCTGGAGTGAATCAGTTTTCCCTGTGGTTTAGTGGGTGTTCTGGAGAGAAGCCGGCCGGTTGCGTGTATTGTTGGTGGTAAGGGACCTGTGATCTCCATGCGCTGCTTACTTGCGTGCTGCTTAGTGATGTTGGGGCCGAGATGACGTCATATTCTGGCTCAGGCAACACTAAGCGGTGCATGAGGGAGCAGAGCAGGGAGATCACAGCTCCCTCGCAGTCAGCTGCCAGAAGACACAGGCTCATAAATCCCAGGTGCGAGGAATGAATTCCAGGTTGCCGCAGAGATCTTGCGCTTGGAATTTGTCAAGCTCTGATTTACATTGCAGGACTAAAGGGAACAGGGACACTGCACCCAGACCACGTCAATGAGGTGAAGTGGTCGGAGTGCCTATAGAGTCCCTTTAATTTCCAAGATGTAAGACAAAGACTAGACAATTTGTCTAGTGGGCCAAGTTGAGGTTGATACAACTTGGCAAGGACCAGAGCTTCCACAATCCGTTTTTGTCAATTTCCAGCAGTTCATAGTGATGGGTGAGGGAAAAGCACCAAAGCATCTTACACACAGAGCAAGTTATTCTATGGAGGAACACAGTGTCTCTGGATCATACATAGATCTAAGCTGAGAGCATAACAGTGACTTATGAAATGACAGGCGTGGAATACTGACCCCACCAAAATATGTAAAGCTCTGTGTTTGTATGGCATACTACACCAGGGCTCGACAAATCCCAGGTGCCAGGTTGCCATTGCGCCTAGGAATTTTGCCTTGACGCCTGGGATATGTGAGCCTGGCGGTCGGAAGGCCGGCTGGGGAATTATGGTGGACAGCAAGTTGGGGGATTATGCAGGCCGGCGGCATGCTGGGGGGTCGTGGAGGCGGGCGGCTAGCTGTGCGACTCTAAGGCGGATGGTGAGGGAACTGTGATGTCCCTGCTCTACTCCACTTCCCTCACATTGCACGCCATTTAGTGAGACCTGGGCTGGAATATGATGTCCTATTCCTGCCCTGGTCTCATTAAGTGGCACGTGGGGGAGCAGAGCAGGGACATCTCCCTTGCCTCCCAGGAGCAATACGGACAGCTAGCCGCCAGCATCCACGATTCCCCAGCAGTTCGCCCGCCTGCACAATCCCCCAGCCGGTCGCCCACTGAACCCCGCAAGTATTGTCTGTCATAGTGTGAGTGTATGGTCTCTCTGTCATAGTGTCTGTGTTTGTCTGTCTGCCATGGTGTGTTTGAGTGTATGGGTCTGTCTGTCTGTCATGGTATACGTCTGTGTGTCTGTCTGTCATGGTGTGTGTGTGTGTGTTTCGGTTACCAGACCCATTCGCAAGGGAATAGTGTTTTTACTCCATGCTGGTCTCCCCTCGAATGTCCCTGCCTCCATTACTGAAATCATTAAGCTTTACTGATCTCAATCAATTCAATGTTTTCCCATAGAATTGGCTGCAAAACCGTGCACCAATCAGCATCTCCTCATAGAGATGCATTGAATTAATGCATCTCTATGGGGAACATTCAGAGCCTCCATGCAGAGTGTGGAGATGTTGAATGTAGGTGCTGCACACTGTGCAGCACTGACTCAGGAAGCACCTCTAGTGACCATCTGAGGGACTGAACTAGAGGTGTCACTAGGAAGCAATGTAAACACTGCCTTTTCTCTGAAAAGTCAGTGTTTACATTGAAAAGCCTTCAGGGACAGGCTATAGACACCAGAACAACTACATTAAGCTGTAGTGGTCCTGGTGACTATCGTGTCCCTTTAACCCCTTAAAACCGGAGGACGTACTATTACGCCCTATTCTAAGCATCTCTAAACGCCGCAGGGCGTAATAGTATGCCCTCCGTTTTGTTTTTTTTCTTACTTACCCGGTCGCCGGCGATCCTACGCCGGAGATCGCGCTTGGGGGGACTCACCTGGGATTCCAGGGAGTCCCCCGCGGCAGATCCTTTCTCCTGCGCCCCCCCCGGCCATGTGAGAGTGAGGTCCTTGCGAGGACCTCACAATCAAATGGCCGGGTTAGCTGGCTGCTGCATTGCAAGCAGGGGGACCACTACATTAGTCCCCCTGCTGGCTGGAAATAAAATAAAATGAAAGTTAAAATAAGTGTAAATTTTATTATATATATATATATATATATATATATATATATATATATATATATATATACACACACAATGTTAAACAAAAATCTGCACACCAGTCAAGCCATAAGACTTGCTTTTCCCACAGAAATCCCAAATCTACAGTGATGTTACAACCGCAAAGGATTCTGGGTGGGCATATGCAAATTAGTTTAACAATAATCAAATTTTTGCCTCATTCCATTTTAAACATGGATTCCTTTTAATCTGTGTTTGCAGTATACAACTGCTTGGAACACAATTTAGGAAAAGATGCAAAACCAGTGAACCACTCATGGACAGCTGTTTCGTTGTTAATGCAACTCTTCAGCATGAGGTTGGTTACTGGTTTGCTTATTGAGGCTTGGTAGTGCTGTCTAGGTGTCTATATACTGTCTAGGTGTATTTTACTATTAATATATATATATATATATATATATATATATATATATATATATATATATATATATATATCTCTATATCTCAAATTACACGTAGACTGATACTGATTAAATATATATAATTATTGTTATATATATATATTTATATATAATATAAAAAAAATTTAAATATGTTAAAAAATAATTAAAAATAAATAATTAAAAAATATATAGATGTGTTATTTCGTTCTAACTGTATTGTGATATTAATAAAAATATATTTATATCAAAATACACGTAGAACGAAATAATATATATATATCTATATACATAAATATATACGTATAAGTCACTATATATATATATATATCTATATTAATTCTACATATATATTTATGTAATATTTTTACATAATTAGGTATCTTAATTAATTACAATTAGCGGGAACTGCCTGACAACCCATGCCGAAAGTAAAGGGAATTTAATTTGCTAGCACTATATTTAACCCTATAACTTTCCAAGACACCAAAACACATAAAACCTGTACATGGGGGGTACTGTTTTACTCGGGAGACTTCGCTGAACACAAGTGTTTCAAAACCGTAAAATGTATTGCAACAATGATATCGCCAGTAAAAGTGACGGTTTTTGCATTTTTCACGCACAAACAGCACTTACACAGACAATATTATTGCTGTGATACTTTTTACTGTTTTGAAACACACATATTTGTGTTCAGCGAAGTCTACCGAGTACAACAGTACCCCTCATGTCCAGGTGTTATGTTGTTTTCAAAAGTTACAGCGTCAAATATAAGGCTTGTTTCATCTTTTTCACATTAAAATTCGCCAGATTGGTTACGTTGCCTTTGAGACCCTATGGTAGCCCAAGAATGAAAATTACCCCTATGATGAAACATAAAATATTTAGGTATAAAACATAATTTAATATGAATAAAATATAAATAAATGGGAGAAAATAAGAATTTAAAAAAATGTTTAGTTCTACGTGACATTCTAACTGTGAATGTCATATTACTGTTTGATTTTACTGCAATGAAATACACATTTGTATTCAGCGATGTCTCACGTGTAAAACAGTACTCCCTATGAACAGGTTTTATGGTGTTTTGGGAAGTTACAGGGTCAAATATAGCATGTTACATTTTTTTATTTTTTCACATTGAAATTCGCCAGATTGGTTACGTTGCCTTTGAGACCGTATTGTAGCCCAAGAATGAAAATTACCCCTATGATGGCATACCATTTGCAATAGTAGACAACCTAAGGTATTGTAAATGGGGTATGTCCAGTCTTTTTTAGTAGCCACTTAGTCACAAACACTGGCCAAAATTGGCGTTTTTTGCATTTTTCACACACAAACAAATACTAACGCTAACTTTGGCCATTGTTTGTGACCAAGTGGCTACTAATCAAGACTGGACATACCCCATTTGCAATACCTTGGGTTGTCTACTATTGCAAATGGTATGCCATTATGGGTGTAAATTTTATTTCTGGGTTACTATACAGTCTCAAAGGCAACGTAACCAATCAGGCGAATTTCAATTTCAAATGTAACGTGCTATATTTGACCCTGTAACTTCCCAAAACACCATAAAACCTGTACATAGGGGGTACTGTTTTACACATGAGACTTTGCTGAATACAAATATGTGTATTTTATTGCAGTAAAAGCGAACAGTATTATGACATTGCCAGTTAAAATGTCATGTAGAACTAAAAAAATAACATTTCTTATTTTTTCCCATTTTTTTTTCATATTAAATTGTTTCGTAGCTAAATATTTGATATTAAATGAAAGCCCTGTTACCCCTGAATAAAATGATATATAATAAGGGTGGGTGCATTTAATATGAAAGAGGTGAATTACGGTTTTACAGTCATGTAGCGCAAATGCCAGGTTTTGTTTATGTTTTGTTTTGTTCACAACGTGTACATTTGGCTCAGCCCTTAAGGGGTTAAGATTTATATTTTTGCCGTTAAATATAAAGCTATGTAAGTTTAAAAAAAAAAAAAAAAAAAATGGCTCCTAACTTTTTTTGATGGCTCCTAGAATCAGAGCAAATTTGTCAAGCCCTGTGCTACACTGTAAGCATTTTTTTTTTTTTTTATTTGCTTTATTGTAGGATTCAGATCCAGAGTGGATAATATTATTGTTTCACTTGTGGTATATTGAAAGACATATTATATTGTGCACATACACCTACACTGATTTATTTTTATATTATTGTTTTGTTTGTTGTGTGGAAAGACACAACTATAAGTGTGGAGTTTTTGCTCTATTATTCAGCACTTGATTCACCTTCACACATTTGTTTTATCGTTTTTTTTTTTTGTTTTGCAGTTTTTAATAGAATGCATTAATATATTTCTGTGGGTGATTTAATGCTTGCTCTTGGTAAGGAAATTCTCCAAGCACCAAAGCCACTACAACATGTAGTGGTTACCGTACAACGATTGCTGTGGTTAGCACTCATTGTAAGTAGTCAAGCTGTTTGGCTTATCAACTGGGGTCTGCCGTAGGCCATTCCCTTCCTCCTCGAGAGCCAGGAGTTTGAGCTTAAAGGACCACTATAGGCACCCAGACCACTTCAGCTCAATGAAGTGGTCTGGGTGCCAGGTCCATCTAGGGTTAACCCTGAAGCTGTAAACATAGCAGTTTCAGCAAAACTGCTATGTTTACATTAGGGTTAATCCAGCCTCTAGTGGCTGTCTCACTGACAGCCGCTAAAGGCACTTCCACGCTTCTCACTGTGATTTTCACAGTGAGAAGACTCTGCCGTCCATAGGATAGCATTGAGAAATGCTTTCCTATGTACTGATTGAATGCGCGCACCGCTCTTGCCGCGCATGTGCATTCGACGGTTGCCGTCAGAAGAGGGAGGAGAGTCCCCAGCGCCGAGGGAGCCCGGCGCTGGAGAAAGGTAAGTGTTTAACCCCTTCAGCCCGGCGGGAGAGGGGCCATAAGGGTGGGGGGGACCTATTAACACTATAGTGCCAGGAAAACGAGTTTGTTTTCCTGGCACTATAGTGGTCCTTTAAGAGCTTCCGTTAGCTCACTTAGTTAAGTCCTGCAATGCTGGTCAAGCTCTTAGGCTACGAACGTCAGCTGATCGTCAATGTCCAAAGCACTGCCTGACTTTGCTCTGAACTGAGAGCTTCCGACTGATGTGGAGGTTTAGAACAGCGCC
Source organism: Pelobates fuscus (assembly GCF_036172605.1). Taxonomy (NCBI): domain Eukaryota; kingdom Metazoa; phylum Chordata; class Amphibia; order Anura; family Pelobatidae; genus Pelobates; species Pelobates fuscus. The sequence goes on from NC_086320.1 coordinate 236,841,121, forward strand.
CTTCAGACTCAAGGTAAGGTGGTTTAAAATGGTCTAAACCAGTCTGACTACATACATTGGGGGGTGAGGGGCACCAGGGCACTCCATTCACCAAAAGCCCTACAGAGTGCTTGGAGTGTACATTTAACAGCTTACTCATGTAAATAACTAAATTGGTCTATATTATTTCATTACATTGATACAAATGTAGACTTGCCTAGGAAGCTACGCCCCAAGGATGTAAAATTTCTACCTCCCACTATTTTACTAAATTTTCTTCTTTAACCTAGACTACCATTGAAGCTGGCAGATTTTATTTTCTGATGAACAGATGGTTATTGCATAACATTAGTAAAACCAGAGAAATTATATCACACAATGAAAAACCGTTTAGTAGCAAGCAACTATGTTTAGCAAAATCACCTTACAGAGTGTTAACTAAAATTAACACTGCATTTCTTAAGAGTTTGCTCTTTGAATTGTGTTGGCTTTCCATATTAATATGCTTCTTCTCTTATCTGTTTTGTAGGTGACATTGCTTGGATTAGATGTTCTTAGTGCCTTAACGGACAGGTTAATAGAACGTTTCCGAACCTACTTGGTAACTGGTAAGTTGGCTATATTTAGCTTGTTGATGTGTTTTATGTGGCTGCTGTTTGTAATTTTGTTTACAATCAATAAACGTGCCAATTTCAACAGAAATCGTCACTTTTTAATTAGGGCAAGTACACTGCTCTGGCTGTCAGACAGCAAGGGAGGATTTCTTTGACTTCCATTAACTCTACAGAGCTATAGGAAGTGGCAAGCTTTCTGTGAGAGAGAGCGTACCTTCCTTCCACCCTTCTTGATGAACGGTATTACAGCTCATTGAACAGAATAGAAAAGCTGAGCTTGGATGTGCCCATGCTCATGGCTCCAGGGCAGGAGCTTTTCAATGAGAAGCCTCTGATTGGAGTATTCCATGGCATAGAGTGAAAGTCTGTGCTGGGAAAAATGAGCGGGTTTGCAAAGGCTGCATACAGCATTTTTGCAGCTTTTGCAAGCTTTTTTATTTTTTTTTTATTTCTCCATATATAACACCTAAGAAAACGTGAAAACAACACAGGCAAAAAGATTAATAAAATGTACTTGATTGTTGCTTGTTTCTTTTTGTAGACTAAGTATGCCCATTAATATTATTCCCAGTGTGCTCATTGTGATATTGTTGTTGTAATTTTTATGCCGCTAAGCAGCTCAGGTCTTCATTTAATTATTTTTAATAAACTTTTCAAATTATCCTAGCAAATTGTTAAAAATATTTTATAACAGAATGCACCATTAAAGCCCAAGGGAATTATGGTAGATAAAACATTTGAATTTTATTTCTAATGGATTGTGATAATCTGAAAAGTGTATACAAAAGATAATGATCGAGGCGTACGTCTGCATCTTTGTCTAAAAATAAACAAATAACATATGCTGTTACATGCCTCTCTGGCAGCTGAAAGCTCTGAGTGGTGCAGGGCTGAAGTCTTGGACTGAGAGTGATCCGCTGATACTCTCAGCTATTGAGCTAGCCCTGCACTTCAGGGCTTAGCTCTCGAGAGCTAATGGAAGTTCCTAGCAGTAGCCTCCTATATTCAGAATGCGTGAAAAAAGGCAGGTGATGCCCAACAGACCACATGTAAGAAGTGAAACCATTGGCATTGTTATGGTGCTTGGCGTTTTCCTTTTAATGTATGTTGCTAAAGTAAAAGTTAGCTAATATGGATATCTAAAAGTAGGAAAAACAGACAGACTGAAATAAATATGTAATATTAGGATTTCATAAACATTAGATATATAGCAGTTATATGCAGTACAGTTTTTATTGAGTTCCTTTTGTATGTCTAACCTTTAGCCCACTGCAGACATTTGAAAAGATTGTATGGAGGTTGTGCTTCTTTAACCCCTTAAGGACACATGACATGTGTAACATGTCATGATTCCCTTTTATTCCAGAAGTTTGGTCCTTAAGGGGTTAAAACGGTTTCCACACATACTAAATAACTAGCGGAGTATGGTCCTTCAATAAGTGTTTTAACCCTTTAATGACCCGTGATGGAATTATTCTGTCATGGCATTCTTTCCCTAAAGGACTCATGATGAAATAATTTTGCCATGCAGAATTTTACCACCATGGGATGTTTCCAGCCTTAGGTTTAGAGTTGGCTTTAGGATTATGTTTTGGGTTATAGTTTGGACTAAGATTACGATGGGGATTAGGATTAGGGCAAGCGAGTGTATCCCTCCACTGAAATAAACAAGGTCATTTTTCTGCTTGGTTTAAAATTAGAGATGGGATTGAGATGTAAGATTTGTATGTAACAAATAAAATTAAAATAACAATACCACAAACTTTGAAAAAAATTTGAAATATTGACATCTCAATAAAGCTCAAAATATATCATATGAGAGTGCCCATGGTGTCCACATTGGCAAATTATATGCTTTAATTGAGTAATGGCTTCTAAAATGACACCAAATGCTCCTTTGACCCATCTTAAATTTGCCATCTGTTAAAAAAAAAAAAAAAAAAAAAAAAATTGCTCAGGGTATATTATGCATTTTTAAAAAATCTTGACAAAGGTATGCAAAAGGGGTTATTCTGCACTTTGAAAACATAGGTGAGCATGATTTAGTGATTTGTATTGCAGTAGCACACATCACATTTACCAAATAAACCGCTAAATTGCAATGTTCATGTCAAAAATGTAAAAATAAAATAATCTAAAAAACTTTGAAAGCAATTGGTGCTAGACTTGGTGTACAATAAGGCTCACAATATACCATATAACATATCCTTTGATGTCTACTTTCACAAATGGTATGCATTTATGGGGTAATTTGAACTGTCAAACTCCTTTTAATTCCCCCCAATGAGACACAGGCCCATCAAATCCATATATCAGAATTGTAGCTCTAAACACTGAACTAGTCAGGTCTCTTATATGGCACTGTAATAATATACACCGTATTAGATACTTTCACAAATGATAGGCCTTTGTGGGGCAGTTTGAACAGCAAACTGCTATAGTGCCCCAGAATGAAACATTAGGCCAATCAAATCCATTTATCAAAATTCTAACTGTAAACACTGAAATAGTCATGTGTCATATTATATGGCACTGTAACTTCCAAGAATAGTGACAAAGGTATACATCAGTATTGTTGTACGTAAAAGATGTAGCTGAACACAATATGGGATTTCTGAGAAAATGATTTAATTCTACTTTATCTGCGGAGATGAAATAGAAAAGCTTTTCTAAATGTTGGAAATTAAACAGTTGAAAAAAGTCACATTTATGCCTTTCACTTCCAAATTCCAGTTATTCCTGTTCTAGTAGATAGACTTGGGGATGCCAAAGACCAGACCAGAGACCAAGCTCAAAATCTTATATTGAAATTGATGGACCAAACTGCTCCACCAATAGTAAGAGTTTTTCCTTATTTACTATGCTACTTTTAATGGTTATTTTTTCCTCATTTTCTTTATATATTTTTTTCTCATTATATACTCCATAAAAATTATTAGATAACAATCATTTGTTTAATTCTTTGTATTATAGCAATAGTCTATTTTTCAGTATATTTCACGAATATGCAATCATTATTTTAATCAAACTGCACTATTAAATAATACTTTTCTGATTATTTTTTCTTTATTGATTTAAACTCCTTTTGTTGTTGCCGCAGATTTAAATTGTTTATGTTAATGCTAAGGGCACTGGGAACTTCTACATGCTTAATAATTTTCTCAGCAAAATTGTACATTTCCAAATTAAATTGTTTCCTTTCATTCATGTAAATACATTTTTTTGAATTAAACTGGTTCTGTCACCTCAAACTTACCTTTCTCCTTTCCCTTCTCTTCCTCTTTCACAATCTGTTCTTTATTTCTGACCTATCTCTTTTAAAGGGATTCTCCAGTGCCAGGAAAACATATTGGTTTTCCTGGCACTGCAGGACCCTGTTATGCCTTTCTCCTTCCCACCCCCCATCCCTTGTTGCTGAAGGGGTTAAAACCCCTTCAGTGACTTACCGGAGTCCAGCGCCGATGTCCCTCTGCGCTGGGTCAGGCTCCGCCTACTCTCCTACCTTGCCGACTTCAGCCGGCGGGGGAGACCTAATGCACAAACACGGCAATGGCCGAGCACGCGCATTAGACCTCCCCATAGGAAAGCATTATACAATGCTTTCCTTGTATTATACAATGCTTTCCTATGGGGATTTCGGCGATGCTGGAGGTCCTCACATAGCGCGAGGACGTCCAGCGTCGCTGAAAACACTTTTCGTGTTCTATGAACATGGAAGTCCCTATAGTGGCTGTCTTGTAGACAGCCACTAGAGGAAGACTTAACCCTGCAATTTAAATATTGCAGTTTATGAAAACTGCAATAATTACACTTTCAGGGCTAAGGGTAGTGGGAGTTGGCACCCAGACCACTCCAATGGGCAGAAGTGATCTGGGTGCCTGGAGTATCCCTTTAAGCATAAGACAAAGTAGGGATTACTTTGTTTTATGTATTTTCTTGCACTTGGCAATCTTGACAAAGGGTGGAGCTTAAGCTCCACCTGCCTGTCACAATTATCAAGCATAGAAAAAATACATAAGACAAAGTAGTCCTTAATTTTATTTAATATAATAGACATTGTCAGTTTGTCCCACACGCTTAGCCACCTTCCTGTATTGAATAATAGAGGGAATGTGTGTCTATAGGACTCTTTTGATCTATTTATAGAAATAACACTTGCTTATAGCAGCTACCACATCAAAAATAGGGACTCTCTCCCCTATAGAACAATATATAAAGCAAGTGTACACACAGTGTAGGAGAATATTGAAATAATAAAAACCACCACTAGTGTATATGTGGAGCGCTAGAAATATATGGACTTACCCCTATGGGTTAACACAATTTGAAATGCATGTACACTAGTACATTACATGTACACTATATACACTAGTGGTGTTTTTTATTATTTCAATATTCTCCTTCACTGTGTGTATACTTGCTTTATACCTTCCTGTATTGAATGCTGTGAAGACATTTGTTTGCCTCCACTGGCAATACATGGAATACGCACTTCACCAATGCGGATTCCCCGCCTCTTTCCTGAAGGCAATCATGGCACTGTACTCCTCCTCGTCTACTAGAGTCTTAAACTCTGGCTTCCTCTCTGGCAAATTTTTGGATAACCAACGGTATGAGACAGAAATGCTCTCTTATTTTTTATTTTAGAACTAGAGCCCTTAGTACACCTTATCAAGGACACATTCACTGTTCTCTGTATCATGACTCCATCAGTTGAACATAAAATTGCGTGATTTGCAGACTACATTCTATTATTTCTCACAAACCCGGTGCCATGTTTACTAAACCTTTTGGAAGCATATGGGAGGATTAGCTATTACAAAAATAACAATAAAACTGAAGCTACCAGATAGGTAATCTCATATGTGACACACAATCATGGCGAGAAGCATGTTTTTTTAAAAATAAAACAACCAAAAAAACAAAGTGGTTAGTTTAATTACAAAACTAAGAGGGGGGCCTCTAACCCGCCCGTACTGGTACCCAGCAAATCAACTAGACAGGAAGTATTCCGCTACCCCTAGTTTGTACTTCTAACAGACCTTACCCTACATTGGAAACACTGACCCCTTTTCCTCAGTAGCATTGCTATCACACACTTTTTTTTTTCTTGCTTGTTTTGTCACGTGTGGCCACTTTTTGCGAGTAATACCCATTGTATATTGCTTCTTTGGTGTCATGGATATTCTATGGAACATGTACTTGCTTTCAGATGTATATGTCATTGCATGTGTTATCCAATTGAAAACAATATTTAGTAAAAAAAAAAAAGAGAGGGGATAAATAATGTTATTGTTCTTTACAGTGTGTCTGGGAGAGGCTTGCTGCGGGTTTTAAACACAAAAACTTTCGGTGTAGAGAAGGAGTTTGCCTCTGTCTTATTTCAACTTTAAATAAGTAAGTTTTTGTGAAGTTTACACACACCTAATCCATTTTTTTTTATTTTCAGTGTAAAAGAGGTTACTTTTATTAATTTTATGTGGATTTACATGTTTTCTTTTTTTTCCTTTTCTTTAATCATAAAATAGCCTGTTCACTATTCAGTGATTATTTGTAACTTACAAAGTTGTGCAAGTCTCTCTCTACTGCACCTAGTTACACCAGGGAACATTAGATGTACTTTTATTGTGTAGCAGCCACTAGGGCCATGCAGAGAGCCCTTCAGCAGCGCTCTTTGCATGGTCCTGAAAGTAGAGGGGGGCAGCAAGGAGGCGGTCTGTCAGCTTGGTGTGCTTGACACCAGGTTGACATGTCCCCTTAAGTGGGTGGACACATCCATTATTGGTGCCACCAGTGACGCAAGTTGCATCACTGACAGTGCCCCCTAGAATGTCCACTCACCCATCGTGATTACATACCTCCCAATGTTGAGAGGTATGGTTGCGTGAAGGGATAAAGTTGATGGACTGGATTTTCTCAATTTAAAATGTAATTCATCCTAAAACGTTACTTGGGATTTTAGATGTCTATCCAAAAAAGAATAAAAAGCCAAATTTTACTCATATTGGAAAATGTTGATAATTCGTCCAGTTTAGTTTTTTGTCAAATTTTGTCATCTTTTCAGATCATTCATAAAGGCATTTTTGATAAAAGAAGCTGAATTTCACTGACAAACATGAATTTGGCATTGGTACAAATGAAAGAGTAACTGTCACGCCATGTAACAGTGTGCTGTTCCTTCACTTCAGTAAATGCTATATGATAGTTAGGAATTTTCATCATATCGCAAATAAAGTAGGTACAAAAAAAATAAAAATAACCTGCACTCAGGCACCTAACAGAGAATGTTTGTATGCACAGGTGTGCGCTCAGTATTTTTTCTACCTTTTCTTCATGTGCTGTGTGTGCTGCAAAGCAGGGTGGCTCAGTTACATGTGATAGAAAAATAAGAAAAGGGTCAGCGCTAATAAAATTGAAGTAAGATAGGCAGCGGCCCAACAGAAGGTATCCCTCAAACCATCTGAGGAGAGAACATGTAACACAAAGAAATACAGGAAAAGGGCTGCCCCAATAGTTATAAAGGCATTTTTTTTTTTTTTTTTAGAAAATAAGCTGAATTTAACTTCCAAACATATAAATTTGGCAATGGTACAAATGAAAGAGTAACTGTCACTCCATGTAACTGACAGTGTATTGTTCCATCACCTCAGTAAATGTATTGGGACTAAAGTTCTGATGGAGTAACTGAAGGTAATGTCCGATAATATTGAGGTCTCACTCAGAAGTAAGTATCTCTATAAGGTGCCTGTTTTTGGGAGTAGCGTCCTCAATGTCCCTAGTGGTCCAACCGTCTCCCTTACCTGCAAGACAAAAATAAGGAGACCCAATGGTGCAGTATATAAAAGCCAATATGGGTAAAATAAACAAATATGTACAATCAACTCACATTTAAAAGAGCTATAGTCAACTCTGGTGTGAAGGGTGTATTCCTGCTTTAAAGGATATGTGATGGGAGTCCTCCAGAGGGATGGTATCCAACACTCAGGAGAGGGAAATATAAAAGACAGCCAATAGTGCTCTCAGTAGAATAAAATATGCAGTAAACATAAATAAAAATGTAATCACAAATGAGGTGCAGGCAAACTGCACTGTGATGTCAGCGTTGGTGGTATGATCCCCACCTTGGGTATACTTGGAGTCACACTAAGGTAAAAGGAAGCCAGGTAAAAAATTCTAAATAAAAAAGTGTATTAAAAAGATGATTGGTACAAAATTGTAACCAAAAAGTATTTTATAAAAAAACAAAAAAAAAAACACAATCAAAATAACCATAACGCGTTTCACCACTAGGGCTTTATCAAATGGTGGCCAAGAATGTAAGTGTGACAGATTTCTCCCATCTGGTTTGTTATGACATGGGTGGTTAGTGGGGAAGAACGGGAGACCTGGTTTTCAGGGGTCTCCCCCTTTACTCTGGTGTGCATTAATGAATTGGAGCCAAGGACTCCAGCATTCAGTATAGAGTGTATACGTATGTACAAAGGAAATATGGATTTCTTCCATAAGTCTTATGCTTTCTTCCTTTTGTATCCAACCTCGGATTGAGGGTTTATTTTTTTTTAATTTTTTTTTTCAGTTTAGGGGGATTAACATGTTGGCTAACATCAGGAGATGGTGTATAAGAATTATTTTGGTCTTGGATAATGGAGTTGGAAGAAGGAGAAACAATGATACCTTTGCAGAGACTGGGATATCAACCCCTGTGATTGAATCGTTGAAATTTGTATTTCTGTGCATAGCCACCAAACGTGGCTTGGAGTGCATTTCTTCTGCTGGCATCTCCAACATTTATCAGAAGAGTTTGGAAATAAACGGTTGAGGTGCGAGGGAGTGTAGTGCCACCTGGATATAGTTGTGTTCGTGTGTAGCATTGCTAATGGAAGAATGAAATATATTGAATATACGCTTCAGTTCCCCTGTGGTCAGTGATATCTGGAGTTGTTCTTCCCATTGTGACATGAATTTAGTTTTTGGGGGGACTCGTATCATTTTGAAGGATTTGACAGTTGAGAGCTTGTGTTTCAAAACTTGAAATAAATATCGTTTTATTCCTGTGTGCGCTCAGGAATACTGGTGTAGAAGAGATTTAGTGTTTCAGTTGGGATATACTAAAGTGTTGGAGTGTCGAGATGGTTGTGTCGGGTATCAATTCTTCCGCAGTTTTTACTCTCTTAGAGGAGAGGATATTACCTAGCTCGAGGTACTGTGTGTCATGTAGTGCTTTGAAGGCAGAAGTAGTCATACCCGGTTGAAACAGAGGATTTGTAGTCAGAGGGTATAGAGGGATGGGTGGGTAGACACACTGGGAAGGGCCTGTATGTGTTGCCATAGCTTTAGAGTCAGTATGATCGTCAGGTGGGAGGCGTATGGGGGTTTAAGGAAGGTTGTTACCTTGTCATGCCACAGTATCGTGTGCAACGGCACTTGGACGCAACTGGCTGCAATTTGTGCCCACTGCGTCTTATTGTGGGAATTAGCCCATTCAGATATTCTCGTGTACTATTGCCTGGTTTTGTGCATCGTCAGGAGGTTATATGGGTGTTTGTGAATCAAGATAAATGTACTAAACATGCTCTTTATAGTTCTAAAAAATAGTTTGGGTGTAGGGATGGGTGGGGTCTGTATGATGAATAATATCTTAGGTAGAGTGTTCATTTTGATTGTTAGTGTGGCCGAGCCAGCTATATAAAGGTTTGTTCAGTTTTGTCAAGTCAGCAGTGATGGCCTTAATCAGAGGGGGAAGTTTAATTTGTATAATTTGGACAAGTCATGCGGGATGTTGACCCCAGATACTTGACTGCTGTGTAGGCCCAAGAGAAATGGAATTCATCTTTTATGGCCAGATTTGTGTGAGGGTGTAAGTATTTAGCTTTTCGCATAATTAACTTGAAAGTTGGAGACACGCTTGTATAGGTCTAGCTCCTGCACTAACTCGGGCATCTATCTGCTGAAATAGAGAACAGGAGGTCATCGGCAAACGCTGCTTTTTTGAAGTCATGGTCATCTATCCTCACCCCCATAATGTGATGTCTATGATGCCCTGCAGTAGGAGTTCTAGTGTGAGAATGAAGTGGAGTGGCGAAAGGGGGGACCCCTGTCTCGTGCCATTCCTAATATTAACAGACTCTGATAATTGTCCATTGATTCTGTTTTTTTGCAATGGGTTTGGAATACAGGGATAGCATCCAGTGTATCCAAGTTGGGCCAAAGCCCAGAGCTCTTAGTGTCTAGCAGGAGCGACCAATCCACCCTGTCAAAGGCCTGTTCAGCATCGATGGCTAGAAGTAGGCTTTGTTTTTGTTGTTGCTTGGTCATGTGTATTAGGTTCAGCAGTTTGGTGGTATTATTCATGGCCTCCCTACCTGGTATGAACCCCGATTTGATCAGGGTGGATCAGTCCTTGGAGTAATGGGCGAAGACGATTGGCTAAAATTTTTGTAAAGATTTTTAGGTCAGCATTAAAGAGATCAGTCTATAGCTACCGCAACATAGGGGATTTTTGCCTGGCTTGGGAATTAGGGTCATGTGCACCTCCAACGCTGTAGGAGGGAGAGCGGAATTTTGCAAAAAAAAGTTTAAAGCTTCCATAAACGGTGAGGCTAGGATACTGGAAAAGGTCTTTTAATATTTGGTAGTGAAGCCATCCGGACCTGGGCTCTTCCTCTGTGGCAAGTTCTTAACCACCGTCTCGTATTCCACCTTCGAGATTGGTAAATCAAGAGTCTATTGGACATTACTGGGGAGCTTTTGGGTGATTCTAGAGGCGACTAAATTACTAATTTCTTCGCTGCTTGGAGGTTCATTTCTAAGGTTGTATAATTTAGAACAGAAAGTGTAAAATGCCGACAGTATGTCTGGTAGACGGTGTGAGATCTCTCCCGTATGTGTCTGGATTTTAGATATAATTGTTGTTTGTCTGGTGTTTTGCAGCATTTTTGCTAATAATCGGCCGCATTTCCCACTTTTGGAATAATAATTGTGTTTAGTCTTTAAGAGTGATCTCTTAACCTGTGCATTGAGTATTTGCTGCAGCTTCGGTCTGTGGTATGTTAGACTCTTGTATGTTTCTAGGGATTGGTTCTGTTGTTGTTATTGTCATTTATATAGCGCCAACAGATTCCGTAGCGCTTTACAATATTATGAGAGGGAGGATTTAACTTTAAATGGGACAATTGCAAGAAAAATTACATGAATGATAGGTTGAAGAGGTCCCTGCTCAAGTGAGCTTACAGTCTATAGGAGGTGTGGTATAAAACACATTAGGAAAGGAAATCACAATGAAATAAGGTGGGAGTGAAGCAGAGCTGGAGGAGAGAGTAGAGTGCTGCCCTTTAGGAGAGAGCAAGAGACAGGTATGTGAGGTAGAGGTTACTCTGGGAGGCCATACGCTTTCCTAAAGAGATGGGTTTTAAGGCACTACTTAAACGATTGAACACTAGGGAAGGGTCTGATGGCGGTAGGCAGGCTCTTCCATAGGAAGAGAGACTCCTGCGTGAAGTCCTGCAAGCGTGAGTTGGCCGTACGGTTGGAGCAGCGGACAGAAGGTCACGGGCAGAGGAGAGAGACCGAGAAGGTGCATACCTATGGATCTGTGAAGCGATATGAGAGGCTAGAATTGGTCAGTGATTTATAGGTGTGGATTAGTACCTTGAATTGACTCATATAGGATACAGGAAGCCAATATAAGGATTGACAAAGGTGAGAGGAGCGACAGGAGAGGAAAATCGGTCTAGCTGCAGCATTCATTACAGACCGTAGCGGGTTAATACGACTTTTAGTAAGACCAATTAGGAGAGGGTTACAATAATCCATGCAGGAAATGACTAGAGCATGGACAAGCTCCTTGGTAGCATCTTGCGGAAGAAAGGGGCGGATGTGGGCTACGTTTTTAAGATTGAATCTACAGGATTTAGCAACATACTGGATGTGAGGCACAAAGGTGAGGCAAGAATAAAATATGATGCCAAGACAGCGCGCTTGCAAGGATGGACTTATGTGGACACCGCTAACTTAAAGGGAGAGGAGGAGCTTAGTTTTAGAGAGATTGAGTTTCAGAAAGCAGGAGGATATCCAATCAGAGATAGAAGAAAGGAAAGCAGTGACACGTTGCAAGACGGCAGGGGAGAGGTCCAGGGAGTAGAGATATATCTGGGTGTCATCAGCGTACAGGTGGTAGTGGAATCTAAATTAGGTAATACGTTTTTCAAGAGAGGCAGTGTAAAGAGAAAATAGAAGGGGACCAAGGACAGAGCCTTGGGGGACTCCATCCGAGACAGGACGAGGGGAAGAGGTATTATTAGAAAAGGAGACATTGAATGAGCGTTGGGAGAAATAAGAGGAAAATAAGAGGACAAAGTCATAGAGACTGAGTCATTGAAGAAGGAGAGCAGCAGAGAAGTCAAGAAGAATCCTTTGGATTTAGCTGCGATTAGGTTGTTAGTAACTTTGATAAGAGCAGTCTCAGTAGAGTGGAGAGGGCAGAAGCCAGATTGAAGAGGGTCAAGGAGAACGTTGGAATTGAGGAAGTGAGACAAACGGGTAAAGACAAGTTTTTCTAGAAGCTTTGAGGAAAAACGGAGCAGGGATATGGGACGATAGTTAGATGGGGAGGACGGGTCAAAAGATCGTTTTTTCAGGATAGGTACTACAATGGCATGTTAAAGGTCAGCAGGGACAATGCCAGAAGAGAGAGAGCAGTTGAAGATGTGTGTTAAGGAAGGCACCAGACATGGGGAGAGAGTTTTGATAAAGTGAGATGGGACAGGATCGAGTGGGCAAGTGGTGGGGCGAGAGGAAAGGAGAAGCGCAGCCACCTCTTGTTCAGTAGCCAGGGAGAAAGTCTGATGGGTAGGAAAGGCATGATCTACGTGTGCTTGAGACATAGAGGGGCAAGGTGGGGAGAATTCTTTCCTTAGCTCCTTAATCTTGTCTTTAAAGTAGCATGCAAAGCTATTGGCTGTAAGGTTAGTTTGGGGAGTGGCCACAGCAGGGTGAAGAAGAGTTAAAGTTGTCAAAGAGACACCTGGGATTGCAGGAGCATGAACTAATGAGAGCGGAAAAAGTTGGCAAGGGCTGCGCTGTATGAACCCTATGAATCTATAATGGAGAAAGTCTGCCTGGGTGCAAGACTTCCTCCAGGAGCGTTCAGCACGACGGGAGCATCTTTGCAGATAGTGTGTTGATTTAGTATGCCACGGTTCGGGGCGTGTCTTCCTCGAGGTGCATGTTTGGAGTGGGGCTGCATCGTTCAAGGCAGTGGTGAAGGTTGTGTTATATGTGGAGATGGCCAGTGAGGGACAGGAAAGGGTAGGGATGGATAGCATTTGTGAATCAATATAAGCTGACAGCTGCTAGAGGTCAATAGTATTAAAGGGACTCTCCAGTGCCAGGAAAACATGTCAGTTTTCCTTGCACTGCAGTGCCCCTCTCCCTCCAACCCCCATCCCATGTTGCTGAAGGGGTTAAAACCCCTTCAGTGACTTGCCTGAATCCAGCGCCGATGTCCCTCGCCCTGGGTCAGGCCCCACTCACGCACCTCCCTCGCCGACGTCAGCCAGAGACCTAATGCGCATGTGCGGCAATGGGCGCACGCTCGCATTAGACCTCCCCTAGGAAAGCATTATTTAATGCTTTCCTATGGGGATTCCGGCAACGCTGAGGACGTCCAGCGTAGTTTAAAACACTTTTTGTGTTCTAAGAACACAGAAGTCCCTCCAGTGGCTGTCTGATAGACAGGCACTAGAGGAGGACTTAACCCTGCAAGGTAATTATTGCAGTTTATAAAAACTGCAATAATTAACGTGCAGGGTTAATGGTGGTGGAAGTTGGCCATCCAGACCACTCCAATGGGCAGAAGTGGTCTGGGTGCCTGGAGTGTCCCTTTAAGGTCCCTCCTGAGTTGAGGGGAGTTACGCTGAGGTTATTGGGTGAGGGGGTACTGGAGAGCAATCGATAAGAGGTGGTGATCAGAGAGAGGAAATAGAGTGTTGCAGATATTAGATACTGTACACGCATAAGAGAAAATGAGGTTGAGGGTATTGCCAGCTCCATGGGTGGGAGAATTAGCCCACTGTGATAGCCCGAGGGAGATAAGAATAGAAAGTAGTTTAGAAGCTACTAAGGTCAAAGGTGGGTTAATGGGAATATTGAAGTCCCTGAGAATTAGCAATGGAATATTAGAAGAGAGGAAGTAGGATAATCCCATTGTAAAGCGCTATCGAATTTGCAGGTGCTGTATAAAAAAAATAATGATGATAACCATGCAGCAAAGTGGTCAAGGAAGAGGAGTTTGGGAACCAGGGGGGCGATAAATAACGGCAATGTTAGAAGAGAAGGGTTTGAAGAGGCGAATCAAATGAATTTCAAATGATGGGAAAGAGATGGGGGGGGGGGGGGGGGGGGGGGGAGGGGGGGGGTAGAGGTTTGAAGGAGCAGTGAGGTAATATGAGAAACCCTACACCACTACCTTTTACATTGTCTTGGGTAGTGGGCAAGTTGAAGACCACCAATGGATAAAGATGCAGTGGTAGCAGTGTCAGAATGGGAGAACATGTTTCTTTTAAGGCTAATAAATCTAGGGAATCAGAGATGAAGTAGACCGCAGTGGATTTTGTAATATTGCAAACAAAGCGTGCATTCCAGAGGGTATTGAAGGAGGATTTAGAGAAAGAGTAACATGAAATGGGTACGAGATTGGTATGGTTACTTGAGTTAGTACGTGGTAGGTTTGCTGAGTTGGGACCGGGGTTTGGAGAGACATCACCAGCTGCAAGGTGCAGAAGGATAGAAAGGAAGTGAAGGTGGGAGTAGGATTTGAACGTTTTGTAGGACGGTATGTATATAGAGGATTTGGGAGGAGTGGGAGGGAGGAGATAGGCTAGAAAGGTATATGTAGAGTGCATGGGACAGCCACTAGAGGATTTGGAGGCTGGATTAACCCTATTATAAACATAGCAGTTTCTCTGAAACTGCTATGTTTAATAAAAAAAGGGTTAATCCTAGAGGGACCTGGCACCCAGACCACTTCATTAAGCTGAAGTGGTCTGGGTGCCTAGAGTGGTCGTTTAATAGTAATAGGACCATATCAGCACTCCTCTATCACAGAGTTGGGCTATTTCTAGCAAGTGATTAAAGCGGCAACGTGCCTCAGTGTTGGTACGTTGTGACCTCTGATGTGGTGCGTATCAAGAGATAGATTCATGTTCCCCCCATTACTAGTCAACCCTCTGTGAAGGTCTCTGATCCTGAGGTATTTCCGGAACAGTCTACCCTGGTGTTTATTAGGAAGGTATAAATTCGCCAATGTTACCATGTTATGGCCTGTTTGGCCTTTGACCAGTATTATTCTACCTGAGTCGTCAGAGTATTGTTCTTTATAAGTAAAAGGGATCTGTGATGCTATAAGAATAACTACCCCTCTCTTCTTGGCTCCAGGAAAGTTATTAAAGTATCCTGATGGGAATTTGCTTTTTCTAAGGGTCGGGGCTGAATCCCCCATCAAGTGTGTTTCTTGGACAAAGACGATGTCTGCATTCATTTTTTGGAAATCTTTGAGTGCTAAGGTTCGTTTTTCTGTGCTGTTGACTCTCCCCTGGCATTAATGGTGACTATCCGTATTGTGGCCATGGCTGGATAGGAGTCTAGTTTATAAAATAAAAGTAACTATAATAAAATGATAATGAAAGTGAATGTCTAGAGCAAGGAGGTGTAGTGCAACCTGTCTTGTTATCACTACGGTATTGCCAAATGGATAGATTACCGCCGGTGTCTATCCCAATTTGTGGGGGCGGGGTACCACGGTCACCGAAAGTAGATAGTATGAGGATTTATGTAGCTTACGTTGAGGGGGAAGCTAAAATGTCAAGGAGTTGGATTGAAAGGAGCTGCAACTTTCAACAATCCATGAAAATTATGGTAAACCCTGGACTGTGCAATTAGCCCATAATAGTAAAGAAAATGGATCTATGTATCTTTTTTTTTTTCTGAAAACTATAGAAACCTATTAACCTGTGTTAACTATATAACAGTCTTCATATCTCCTATGAACATCCAAATGTGATGTCTCATTCAGTGTTGTTGGACCAGAGTCCCCATGTCCCCTTCATTACGAGGATAGCGTGTATGAGGTTCTGTCTGAGCATGGGAAGTGAAAACCCTCGTGTTTTGAGCGCCGCTGTGCTCTGGGGATTGTCCCAAAGAAGCAAAGTGCCAGAGAGCCCCCCAATTCCTGTCCCCCAACACTTGTTGAGAAAACAAAACTAAATCCCCACACAGAAAGTATACCCCACATGCCTCCATAACACTAGTCTACTGGTAGTGCGGGGTTAAGCATGGATACAATGCATTTTAAATTGAAAAGAAACTCGAGAGGGCAGAGTGGGGGTGAAAAAAGGAAAGGGACATCATAGAGTCTAGAGGATTAGCTGAGAAGAGTAGTTGAGAAGGAAAAGTAGGAAGGCAATTAGAGAGAGAAAAACCATCAGTGTCTCCATGGAGCCTTACTGTCTCCTACATTAACTTCAGTATGTGCCTGTGGTGAGTTCCCCACGTCCCCCAGCCAGCCATCTCATGTCACAGAGCTCCAGTCTAGCAGAGAAAATTGCCGTTTAATGCTTTTGGCGGTCCCGAGGCTGTGAGCATCCTACTTTAGTTGAAGGCTGGGCAGGCTGGGCTGAAATGTCCAGTGAGCAGGAGGATGCAAACTTTCCGGTGTGAAAGACTAATGTTGGTAAAGAGGGGGTCAGATTTTTTTTTTTATTCTTTATTTTTGCAGTGCATATAGATAATACAACGCATATGTGGTACCCCAACGGCATTCCACATGTGTTTCATGAACATTTGTAACAGTGGGGTACATGTTAATACTTGCACAATTTTTATGGTAAAATGGGATTTAGCAAGATCGGTCCTGTTTCAAATAGCTTATGTGTAGATATTGTGCAGTGAACATCGCTTGTTTAAAAGCATTAAAGGAGTGAATAAACATAAGGAACATACTTGAAGATTCTAAACATGCTGATCTTTTGTGTGAGCCTATGTAGGGTTGATGCATTCATGCTTTTAGAAGCTGAGGTTTTTTCTAACATGGTATATTATATTCTATACAGTCATACCATAACATCTAGAACACTTTGACTGTGGGTCTGCACATTTGTATATACAGTCGAGTAGACAGGTAAATTAGTGTGTGTCGTGTTAGATAATGAGAGGACAGGCTGTTGTACCATAGCTAGTGTAAGGCAGTGTAGCTAGTGTAAGTAACTATCTCAGCAGAAAAGGTGAGGGTCCGTCTAAATGGCCTGCAGTTATGTGACTGTCGACCTGTTGGGTGTGGAAGTAAGGTGGGCAGGAGAGACAACGGGGTTCGCATGTTTCTTGTTTAAGTTATGGTCGGCTGAGGGTACGCTTATAATGGCATAGTAGTCAACAAACAGATATATCAAGCATAAAGTAAATTGCAAATGTCAAACATAAAATAACGTGTGGGAGTCATTTCTGAAGTTGTCCCTGGATGCTTGGAGAACTTCATGTGCTGCGGGTACTGCAAGTGTCCTTTGTATGTTGTATGTGCCTCCGAGGGCTGTTTAGCCGATGCCTCGTGGTATGAGGCTGCAGAGGCGGAGTTGCCAGAGTCTTGTTGGCGTTATGCGAGGGACCCTCCGAACCGAGGTTCTCGAAGTTGGGCCCGCAGTTCCAGAGCAGCGAGGGTCGGTGAGTGAAGCTCTGGGGGATGCCTGGTAAAGTGTCCATGGACGGGTTTGGGCCCCACTCAAAGGGGGGCGTTGTGCTGTTCGCGGCTGCTTGGGTCGGACCCGTTGGTTGCTGGGTGCGTGAGGGGCTTATAGTTCGGGTCGTGGAGTGGGTCGTTTTCTGCCCTGTTTGTTAGTGGGGATCTCCTGCACTTTTTCTGCTTGTTCTTCCGATTCGGTTGGTCGCTTGGGTGCCCTTGTCGGTTGTTGTGTCCAGCTGTGCCATCTGTGTGCTGCTTGTCCTCGGCCTGTGGCCTTGAAGGGGACCCGCGCCTTCTTGCCATAGATCCCTTTTGGGAGGAAGACTTTCATATGGCAGTCTGGTTAGGAGATAGAGTCCTGAACATGTCTACATCCCGGAGAGATAATCTGCATTTAGTTGGGTGCTGTTGTCACGGGAGAGGGAGTCTCCCCAGTGTTCCACCGTTTCTCCTTCGTTTGGAGGCAGATTGTCACCTCTGGCGTTGCGGCATTAGGGAGGTTTGGATAGCTTGCATGGCTCCCTACTAATCGGGTATTCTGATTTTGGGTAGATCTACCGAAACATCTTGATAAACTGACTTATGAGAGGTTATGAGATGAGCTGTTATAGGTTGCAATAAGGGCAAAGGGAAGCAGAGTTGGTCGGTAATGGGTCTTAATGTTCTCCTGGCTTGGAGTGTTGCCCATGAGCTGTCAGGGCATATTTGTAGGGGAGCATTGTGGAATAGAAGCAGCTGGCATGTTTGACGTAATGCCCTTAGTATGTCCTCTTTAACTGAGAAATAATGTAGCCTACAAATTACATCTCTATTAGGGGCTCCCCTGGGTTTCAGTGCTCTGTGTGCACGATCAAATAGTACCTGAACCTCCCGTGGTCTGTGGAGGAGAAGGTTGAAGAGCTCACTTAGTGTTGCCTGCAAATCTTCCTGGTCTGTTTCTGGGGAGGCCTTTGATCCGCAGGTTGTTGCGGCCGCCGCAGTTGTCAATGTCATCTATTGTGCGTTGCAGTTCCGAGAAAAGTTGAGTATGAGATGAAACTACAGCTTGCAACTGTCACACCTGTGTATATAAGACACTTTGCGGTAGTCTTCCATGGAGGTAACTCGATCTCCAACATGGCAGATATCCACACCTATCGCCTCCAGCTAAGATTGGAATGATACTTCCAATTTCCACCAACATATTAGCGATGTCGCTCTTGGAGGGAAGATGTTTCAGTGCATCTCCAATTTCAATGTCAGTGGTGAACACCGATCCTGCAGAACCCACTTGGCTGGAGGGCACCTAGCCATCTTGGGATGACTTGCGCGCCATGTTGAGGCCTTGTGCGCCTTGTTGGTGGTCTGCGCTGTCGCAAAAGAATTATGTTTCGGGCTCCAGATTTGCCATGGGGATGCTTCTCCGATGCTTGCTGTGAGGCAAGGGATTTTTTTGTGTGTCCCATCTTTGGGTATTGTCCCGATGTATTCGGATTAGGTTGAAAGATGTCTTGGAGAGAGATTACAGCACGCCCATGCAGCTCGGACATCGGCTCAGCACCCTTTTCCCCATACTTTTTAAGATTAATAATAAAAAATAAATAAATAAACCTGCCCAAAAGGAGTTTGTGTTAGAATTGCAGGTGGTCCTTGTTTTGCGACCTACCTGCCTTACGACGGCTCGCACTTACGACCAGCTCTCTCGCAGAATGACCGGTATTCCCTGCTCTGCTGCGTCGTTCTATGTTCAGGGATATTTCCCTGAACATAGACTAACGCAACAGAGCAAGAAATCCTTCTAATCTATGTTCGGGGAAATTTCCCCGAGCATAGATTAGAGGGATTCCCTGCTCTTGTGCGTTTGTCTATGTTCGGAGACATTTCTCCCGAACATAGAAGAACGCAGCAGAGCAGGGGATCCGTTAACTCCTCACTTACCGATCAATTCGTTCCACGACCGGGTCGTAGGATTGGAACCCGTTTGGTAAGTGAGGAGTGTCTGTATTGTAATACATATTGACATATAATTTTTTTTGTCTTAACCCCTTAAGGACCAAACTTCTGGAATAAAAGGGAATCATCACATGTCACACATGTCACGTGTCCTTAAGGGGTTAAACTGTAAATATTTGCAATAAAAGGGCACGGCTTGTTCCCCCCCAACTATTCCAGAAAACCATATTAAACTAAAGGATTGAGTCTAATTACAACAATTTCATTTTAAGGTGGCGCAAGTACATCTATGTACTCATATGCTGGACAGGATCAATAATGCTTTTTGAAGAAATGGTCCAAAATTTGAATGATAATGATACTGGCATACATTGCTGGCTGCAAAGTTGCTCTCTAGCCTGATCTCCTAATGGACTTTCCTTTTTATTTATTTTTTTACAAGCATATAGACAGTTTGAGCAACTAGTGGCAGCGGATTTTGGAATATACCTTTAGAAGTGGGCTTTGAAATCTCCTCATACGTGGTCTGCAGTCAGTTGAATGGGTTTCGGATGTAGTTGGGGGTTACCATCTATGAGGTGGTTTTTTTTTTTTTTTTTTTTTTTTTTTATTTACGTCATTCGCTCAATTTTTTTCTTTTTGGTTTACAACAAAATATATAAAAAACCAAAGGGGGTAATATTGATGCAAAGTCCTTTTATATAAAACATTCATAACAAAGCACATTATATAATAAAAAAAATAACATTGATTTTGCAATGTTGTTGCAGGTTTGGTGTCCAAGAATTAGGCGTCAGCAAACTAGTACCCCACATATGCCTGTTATTTGGAGATTCTAATGCTCAGGTAAGATTTTTTTTTTTTATAAACACTATGCATAGATTGTGCCTATGGTTCATCTTTACTTAATTTTTTTCCCTCGAACAATTACAAAGCTTTGACTCTATGAAATCATTGACATGTAGGGAAATTGCTCTCTGAATCATGCCCGTGGAATATAACAAAATATAAAGGTTTTCTCTTCCCTCAAAACAACCTCATCTTACTGAAGTTGTTTTAAGGGCTCAAGTTCCTTGGCGCTCTTACCTGGGGTTAAGCCATATTTGGTGCCTGTCTGCCATAATAGTGTTAATCTCGCAAAAAGCATATCTCAAAAGTTTATGGTTTATCAACATTTTTTCCAGAGCATATCTTTTTCTCTGGCTTTCAAGCGTGACTTTGGCAAAGCTAGTGTTGTATCTGAGTGTTGGAGAAGAAATACAGGCCTGGAGAAAAGCCTGAGAAACCACAGATTTTAAAGACCGTGTTATTGCACTTGCATCACAATAATGTAAGCTGCTTCTTGCATTGGCTTTTCAATGGTTTACAATTAGGGATAGGTTAACACAGTTGTCGTAGTCAATCAGTGCAATTTTATTTTAAAAAAATAATTAAATAATAAAAAAAAAATAAGTACACCAACATCTGTGTGAGGGTTAACAATAGGGCAGCTGCCTGTCTGCTCTATTCTTAACCCTTGCACTGCAATATATGGTTAAAAAATATTACAGACCATATTAGAGGATCTCCCCTATTAATATGGGATCTAGTGCACTGCTGTTTTGTTTCAGATTATGTATCTATTTCTGGTTTGCTCACTGGCTTCTTAGGCAACCAACAGACAAATACTGCAGATTGCAATATTTTTTTTTTTTTTTTGTATGTTTAAGAAGATATGGAATTGTTGTGAACATGATGTACATATTCTGTACTATTCACCAAATTTAAAGATGAACATCTGTAGTAATGTAGTGATTTGCAATACCTATATCACATAATACTTTTTTAAAAATGTTTTATTTATTTTATTGACCAGACATACACATTTTAACCTATCCAATCGCACAGCAACAGAAAGTAAAACTACCACCTGGTACCCTTAAAGCGGCAATTATAGCAAACTTACCTTTTTTAATCGATTCCTCTTCTCTCCCTCTGTCAGGATCCGTTCTTCATTTCTTCCTGTCTGCTCTAGTTTTCTTTAAAACCGAAGACAAAGTAGGGACTATTTGTCTTATGTAGGTTTCCCGATGCCTGACCATCTATGACCAGCGGAGGAGCAAAGTGTGCTCCGTTTCCTGTGGTCAGAGAAAATTTCCCACAATTCTTACCTTTCCTTCATGTTCACGCGATGCATCCTGTCAGTATTCCCGAAAGTCCTGTCACTTAGAACGCCGGCGAAACTACCGAATTTCGTCCTAACAGAATGAGAACAGTTTCTCCATTTGTGTAGGATGCAATTCGGGACTTTGTTCGGATCAGAATTTCATTCAAATGCTGCATCTTGCAGCTGCTTAGTAGATAGCTCCCTAATTCCCACTAATTTGACTCATAACACTGTGATTGGTTGCTTTTCAGATTAAAAGCAACCAATCAGAGGGTTATCAGTCAAATTACACAGCATGGGAAAATTCCAAAGAACTTTCCGACGCTGTGTAAAATGACACAGAGCACTCTGGTTGAATTTCAAGCCAACCAATCAGAGTGCTATGACAGGTAAATGTAGAGACTCAGAAAACTCTGAGCCTAATTGCGGTGCGTGGGAAGGCTTTATAAGCCTTTCCCCGCCCTGCAGAGCTCAGTCTGTGCTGTGCCCTCCATGGATGAAGATGGCTAATTTTTTTTACCATAAGGATTTTTATTTTTTTATTTTTGGCGCTCTGAGTTTTTTATTTTATTTTCAAAATTCGATGGGTATTATGGATTTTTATTTGGCGTTTTTTGGGGCTGAAAAAAGAAGACATCAAATGGTAAGTTTGTTTTATTTACAGGTATTTGGTTTTCATAAATTCCTACCTACTCTCCTGACCCTAAAAATAGTGAGGGAGGAACAATATTTTTTTTTGGATGGGGGGGGGGGGGGGATATGGTGGGGTGACTAGGGGCTTGGGGACACCTAGTCACCTGGTGCGGGTTACATTTAGCCCCCACCCGCCGCCAATTGGTGGGGGCTAAATGTGACCCTCGCCCCCTCCCCCCATTGTCATTTATAGCCCCCACCCGTTGCCCATGGGTGAGAACCGGTGGGGGGAGGACAATAGGTCCATCTCCCCCATTTTAATTTAGGGCCCCCCACCTGCCGCTCTTGGTTTCCGGGGGGGAGGACAGTAGGTCCGCCCCATTTTCATTCAGAGCCCCCACCAGTTTAATAGCCCCCACTCACGCAGCACGGGTCACTGGCTGTTCATTGTTTAGTAGACATGCCCCTACCCGCGGCATAGCGAGTAAGGGAGGGAGGACATGGAGGGCTTAGGAAGTGGCGGGGAGCACTGCTCCCTGACACTTCTATTTTTGCATATTACAAGGAGGAAGCTGTGCACTGGTAGCTCTCTCCTTGTAATAAACCAAACTAACAAAGAGGTCTTTGTTCATTCGTTTGAAATTTCTATTCAGTTATTCGTCTTTCTGACGAACGAATATTCCCGTAGCGAATGTCCAAGTTTTTAACTGGGCATGCGTGGGAATTTCACAGCGCTATCTAGTATGGGCAGATGACCTGTCCCACAGGGAATTCATCTACTCACACAAAGATGGTGGCGCCCAGGACCTAGGTCCGGGCAGAAAAGAGAGATTAAAAAAATAGGTTATATGGGGGCTTAGGGGCATTTGAGGGTTAATAGGAGGACAATTAGATGTAGTGGAGTCGGGAGGGGGGTTCAAAAAAACAAAACCGGATACGGCCATGACAGTGCCGCTTTAATGCGTCAATCACTCAATCCTCTGAGCACAGTGCATAAGGTCCACCTCACGTAGAATCTACATCATCCTAATTTAGAAAATTTGACAACATACTAGATTTTCTTAACTATTTCTTCTCACTTTCCACCTGTATTGTAAATATTACCCCTCCACAGACTGTTATGTTTCATATGTATTGACAAACCATGTAATACCCGTCATTCATAATTCAAAGTAATATTCAAATGGACATGAGGGTGTATTAATTTTATAATAATGTAGTTCTATGAAAGTATTCTGTTTTGCAAAAGTGACTAGTGACTGGAAATGTGTTTTTGTAAGTTCCCATGCAAGACGTAATAGGAATATTATAAAACATTACAGGAAACTCCAGTGCTTCAGCCAGTCAGGAAGTTCATATTTTTTTTCAGTGGAGCCTGAAATTATGCCATCAGCCACTGTCCAGCTTGATGATTGTAATTGATGCCTGAGCTACTAATAGAATAGAGCTGTCACACAACTGCATCTCACTGGGTTATTTACTCTTAACAGAAATGCAAAGTTAATTTCACATTTAAGGCTAAAATAGCCAAACTCTAAGTATTGTTGACTTTTTTTTAACAGTATTGCTGTGTTTTATTTTAAATTCACTTTAAATTCCAACCAATTCCCATTTTAATAAATAATCCCATCAGTCTTATTCACAGACAGGTGTTTTTTGTTTTGTTTAAATATGCCAGGGAAGATGTAAATTTGAGTGCACACATCATACTAATATTTGGGCACAGTAAGGAGGTGTCAGGTTCTGAAGGGGCAGGATTGTAGCTGCAAAAATATTTACAAATCACAGATGTACTATAAAGCTATGTGCAAGGAAAGATGGACCTGGCACCTCATATCATCCATACTAGACATTTTTTTCTGGTGCTTGGAGTGGCTCTTAAAAACTTTATGGTTTAGAGGCATAATAGCATAAAGAACAGGATCTAAAGTTTAACTTATTTGCCTCCAACACTTTTTTTGTGTTTAATTTTCCCTTTTAGGTTAGGGAAGCTGCACTTTTAGCCACTGTGGAAATTTATAGACATGTGGGTGATAAACTGAGAGCAGATCTTGCCACTAAAGGAATATCTTCAGCAAAGTAAGTAAACCGCATTTTAAGTTTTTCTTGATACCTTGTGTATGACTTAAGGCTGTTTGTAATGTTCAAAATCTTGTGCCTGTCAGGGTTGTGTCAAGTCTGCTCTGAAGTCATAGATAAGAGGTTTAGCATATAGCCAGATATATTTTTTGGAAATCTCTGAAGCTTCAGCAACATGAATTGAATTTTAAAGAAACTATATAAAGTCAGGAATACAAACCTGTATTCCTAACACTATACACTGATCAACCACAACTTTAAAACCACTGATCGGTGAAGTGAATAGAATTATATCGTTACAGTGGCATCTGTTGGGATTAGGCTGCAAGAGAACAGTCCGTTCTTGAATTTCATATGTTGTAAGCATAAAAAATGGGCAAGTGAAAATGAATGACTTTGACAAGCGCCAAATAGTGATGGCTAGATGACTGGGTCAGAGTATCTCCAAAATGTCAGACTGTAGACTGTTCTCTGTATGGTTTCCAGTGGTTAGTAACTATCAAAAGTGGTACAAGGAAGAGAACAGGCATCATCGTCATGGGTGCCCAATGCTCATTGATGTATGTAGGAAGCAAAGTGTAGTCCATCTTGTCTGATCACATGGACCTGTAACTCAAATTGCAGAAAATTTTAATGCTGACCCTGATAGGTATCAGAACATACAGTGCATCACAGTTTTCTGCCAGTTTGGAGTTCTCATGATGCATGTGCATAATTTACCTGGGGAAGAGATGGCAGCAGTATGTGCCATGGGAAGTAGGCAGGCCGATGGAGGCAGTGTTATGCACTGGGCAACGTTCTGCTGGGAATCCTTGTGTCCTGGCATTTATGTGGATGCTACTTTGACACCAACCACCTATCTTGGGATTGCTGCACACACCTTCGTGGCAATGGTGTTACCTGATGAAAGTGGCCTCTTTGAACAGGATAATGCACACTACCAAAACTGTTCAGGAATGGTTTGAGGAACATTACAAAGAATTGAAGGTATAGAAAAACAACAAGGGGGGGAGAAATCCTTCCCATTGAATGGATTGGAAGGAAAACAGTGGTCTTTAAGAAAGGGGGGATATCCACTAAACACCTGAAAAAACAGTAAATAGTGATAATAATGGCTCTAATTCAGAGGTCAAAACAAAGGGGAAATGACCAATGAATAGGTGCCAGATAGCCCTAAAGAATTACTCTCCCAAAGTAGGGGATAACCCTGAAATATTGTACGAAAAAAGGAGGAAGGAGGGCTCAAGGAAGCCCATGTGGAGAGTAATTTGGTAAAGGAGGTCCCTACCTTTTAATAATCCTAAGGGAGAAAACACATAAGTAAATAAAATAGACAGGAAGGTAGTGAGAGGTCAGACAGAGGGGAGTATGTACAGAAAAGCAGCTGCCCACTGAACTGGAGCAAGCTGATTAGTATCCTAATTCAAAAAGTCAAAAAGACCCCCCCACAGAGATATGTGGCCTCACAGTAAATGGTTCCAAGTGGTCTGGAGAACTTAGGAGCTAATACTTAGTTAGTATCCTAATTCAAAAAGTCAAAAAGACCCCCCCACAGAGATATGTGGCCTCACAGTGATTGGTTCCAAGTGGTCTGGAGAACTTAGGAGCGAGACTGGGAAAACTGCAGACTCTAAAGAGAGACCCTAATGAACCCCAAATTGCTCAGCCCATAACAGAGACCCTTGTATAGGGTAGACTGTCCCTAAGTACCTCAGCAGTGGTGGATAATCCACTAATGCCTACTAGAATACCATATCCCTTCCTGTCTAAATAGCTTAAATAAATCAATTTAAATTAATCCATAAGTGCTACCAATAAGAGTGCAAAAATAAATAAATAATTGAAAGGCTAGCTCGACGCGCGTTTCGGCGTTTCAGCACGCCGTCGTCAGGAGCAATGAACTTGTACCGTTCCCTGGGGCTGTTTAAATACCCTGGTATCTGATGATAAACTCTGCCGGCTGTGTACGGTCACGTGAGTGGCCGTTCGTGTCCGTCTGTAGTTGGTTGAGTCACTTGCTCAGTCCCGCCTCTCCTAGCCGCGTCATACTTATGACTTTTTGAATTAGGATACTAATCAGCTTGCTCCAGTTCAGTGGGCAGCTGCTTTTCTGTACATACTCCCCTCTGTCTGACCTCTCACTACCTTCCTGTCTATTTTATTTACTTATGTGTTTTCTCCCTTAGGATTATTAAAAGGTAGGGACCTCCTTTACCAAATTACTCTCCACATGGGCTTCCTTGAGCCCTCCTTCCTCCTTTTTTCACCTGAAAAAACAACCCACACCCTAGGTTGAATAGATAAACAATAAAAAAAGGCAAATAGAAAATTGCTCAGATCAGGAGTAGATATCAACACCCAAAGGATACTAGATATGTGCCAAACATAGGGAAAACAGATTGTAGCAGTATAAAATAACACTTTAAATGTGAGAAAATCTTTGCAACAGTTACTGAAATGTCAGTGCCTCAATTCCTAATGGAGTACCAGTGCCTCTGTTAATACTGGGAAAATGCAAATCAAAATAAAAATAGATCACAGTCTTAATTAAATGTTAACTCATTCAATCCTAAAAGGGTCCTTTATTTTTTTTTGTAAGCTCATATGAATCAAGACCTGGCTAGCAGATCCTCTGCACAAACAGCAGGGAGACTTGCCAATATGAGCTGATTATACTCTAGTATCAGACTAAATAACTTTGTTAGAAGTGTGATACTTTGAAAGCAAAAAAAGAGTATCTCAATTCTATATGGTGTATTTAATTTTCGTTTTTAAGCATATGACTTTTAATATACGATTTGTTAGAATACAACATAGAATTTTCTACGAGATTATTTTATATGTGCTTTTAAGGTATGATAATGGGAATTCTAATTAAATGAAATCTAATTTATTCTATTTTTTCGAATGCGATTATGTAGGGTGTTCCATATTTGCAATTCTCTCTCTCTCTCTCTCTCTCTCTCTCTCTCTCTCTCTCTCTCTCTCTCTCTCTCTCTCTCTCTCTCTCTCTCTCTCTCTCTCTCTCTCTCTCTCTCTCTCTCTCTCTCTCTCTCTCTATATATATATATATATATATATATATAGAGCTTTCATTATGCATCCTATATTTCTAGTATATAGGATCTTGATAAAGACCTTAGGGTCGAAACGTCGATTTTCTACACGTAATAAAGTTCTTCAAACAAGTCCTCTGGAGTGCTCTCCTCACTTCTTGTGTATATATAAATAACAAAATACAGCTAGAATGAAATTACATATGTATATATGAATTATTTCTACATTTTTTTATATTTTTTACATTTTTGTAATTATACGTGTATATATATATATATATATATATATATATATACATATATATATATATATATAAACATAAAATATATATATATTTATATATCTTATGTAATGTCATTCTAAGTGTATTTTAAATACTATATACTATATGTACTTATATTAATATTAAAATACACTACGTATGATGTTACATATATATGATGTGTATATATATTTTATATATACATTTATTTTAAACATGTTTAATAATATTTTTTTTAAACCTCCCACCAGCAGGGGGAATGTCTGACAGTCCTGACAGTCCCCCTGCTGGCAGATCCACAGCCAGCTATAGGGGGCCATGTGATTGCTCTTTGAGAGCGATCACATGGTCCCCGGGGGCCTTATTTGCCGTGGGAGGGCTGCCTGGGCTGTCAGGCAGTTTTCCCGAAGAGGATCGCGACGAAGGTAAGTCCACCGGACCTCCAGGGATAGAAAGCCGTTACGGCATTCTATGCCGCCGCAACGGCTTTAACCCCTTAAGGACCAAACTTCTGGAATAAAAGGGAATCATGACATATCACACATGTCATGTGTCCTTAAGGGGTTAAAGCCCATTTAATGCGGGACTGCATAGAACACTGTAACAGCGTTAAGGGGTTAATCCTGTAATGTAAACACTACAGTTTCTTAAAAAATACAATGTTTACATTGCAGGATTAAAAGGACAAGAAGATTGCACCCAGGCCACTTTATTGAGTGAAGAGGCCTGGGTGACTTATTTTGTGGTCCTTTTAAACATATGCAAGGAGCATGTGTTTTAAACTGCTTGAGGTATTGCTTAAAAGTTAATCTTTTCCTTATTGCTTTTTTGTATTTAGTATTGTTTTAAGATATTAGGAATCATTACTTTACTGAGAGGGTAGTAGATGCATGGCCTAGCCTTCCAGCTGAAGTGGTTGAGATTAACAAAGTGAGGGAATTGAGTAATGCATGGCATAGGCATAAGGCTATCCTAGATATAGAAAATATATATAAAATTTAGAAAATTGCGCAGAGTAGTTAGGCTGAATGGTTCTTGTTCAAGTGACACCAACATACAAAAATTTACTTGGACAAAAAGAAGGCCCTTCTCTCATGAGTTTACATATGTTACATTTTTGAAATATTGAATTAATTATAAAAGTGAGAATATTTCCTGATATTTTAAAATAAATAATGTATGTGCTTTTTGGGCAGAGAAAAAACTGAAACTTGTGTCGTGAATATCTAAAAAATGTAAATCATGTTATATAACAAACTAGACAGATTGTGGAGAATAGAGGTCTCCTTACTCCTGAGATGGTATTATTTCCCCCATCACATGCTTCATTGCCAAATGACTTTTGTATTTCCTTGATGTCATATTTTTTTTTTTTTTTTTTTTATATAATAACACATTATGTATCCTCTGTATACTATGTAACACCAAAGAGTCACTAGGTGGCGATAGCCTTGTGCTTCTTTAGTGCAATGCAGAAATATCTGCTCTTTCTGCATTCCCTTGTTACGTAAAACAAGGATTGAAAAGGTGCCAGACTAGCAAGCAGAAGTGATCACGTCACCACTGGGAGGGAAAAGGAATGCGAGAGAAAAGCTGAATTTATTATTCACACAGCCAGGAAGCTAAATCAGCTGAAGCTAACTGCTATTTATTTGTGAAGTTCGGCACCTTGGAATGGTAAACCTCAATACTAGGATTAGGTGGATTCTCAATCAACATATCGAAGAAGACATTTGCATATGTTCATCTTTTAAGGCAAGCAAGACCAAGGCAATTATTTTGTTTTGTTTTTGTTTTGTGTTGCTGTGTTTTGTTGTTGTGTTTTTTTTTAATTTTAATAATCCTAATTACTTGACTGCTCTGAATGAATGATTTTCCTTTGAGGCCTAAGCAGCCTGTGATGCATTGTACTGCATTGTTAGCTTCACTGGCACAAAAGAAGCTAATCCTATTTCACTGCTCACAACATCACTGCTATAACCGTGCTGCAGTGCTGTCGACTCTAGCTGCGTATGACATTTGCAGAAAAACAGAACTTGGTCCCTAAGGCAGCTTTGAATAATAAAAAAAAAAATCTGAAATACAGGAAGACATTCCATAATTACTGTATTGGCATTACAATGATGCTTTATGGTTGCCACAGAGGCTTAGTTCTCTTACATGTCTGACCTTGGGTTAGTCATTTAATCTGTGTATTCTTGTTGTAATACTTCCAGAACATTAGTGTTTTTCAGCCGTTGTTTTTTAAAATCCTATTCATGAACATTTTTTTTTCATTTTTTTTTAAAATCCCTTTTATTTTGTTTTATAAAGCCTTTAAATATGTGGCAATATATGAACCTTAACCTGTGTTTAAACTGTAGGATTATGATTTTATATTTAAATATAGTAATGCAACCCGTTTTTTTTTTTATTTACCGACAAAAATAACTTTGCATACTAAATAGAAATGATGATGTAGCCATTTGTTCTATTTTTTTCTTTTTATATATTGCATAAAAAAGTCATGTATAACGTTCATTTTTAAATGAATAATATTTAGCAAAGATTAACAAATCCATATTCACACCGCAATAGCATAACTTTTATCCTAGACCTATATTTTATATTTTTTCTGCACATTGACCTGCAGAATAATTTTATTAAGCCATGTTCAAGTTAAATGAATACTATTGTTTTTATAGCCACAATAAATGACCAGGATTTAGTTGCATTTTTGAGCATTTATTAAATGTTCCTTTAAGACATATAGGTTTGGACGTTTCCAAACCTCTGTGTGTTTACAGTTACTTTTCAATTAGTAACTTATTCAGGCCAGAAGTTTTTAGGTACTTTGATTAACCGCTACAATTGAGTGGTTGTAATGATTTAGGCTTTAATGCTGTATTTATTTTGTGAACTAATTGTATTTTTGAATAGTGGACATAAATGGTTAATTCTTTTTTACTATGGAGTGAGTGGGTAAATATAATATGCTTTACTGTGTTATTTGATTGCGGGTTAAAAAATGAAACTTAATTTATTACAAATATATTATGCCAAAAAAAATGTATGCATATGAAGTATTCTGCCTCCAGCATTTTGTGATGATATATTTGAACGATGTCAGGAGAGCAGTCATCTGAGAATAACTGATGTCGATTGGAGACATTATGGTTAGCAACATCCGGACAGGCTCCCCCCCCCCCTCCCCCTTTCTTTTTTTATATATACCTGCTTCACATTTTAAATATCTGTCTGCTGTTATCCATCACAATAATTATATTTTTTCAGGGGGTATATAAAAATTGTGACCTCTAAATGTAATGTGCTTTTGTAGGACCTACTGAATTAATCATATGACGAAAACCGACCACTGATTGTGTACTGCTTTTAAATTGTCAATAAGCTATATACCTGGAAACTGATATAAGAATTAGTGGTAGCATCAAATACCTATATTTGTTATGCTACAATCTAATTAACCCTATCAGTCTAACAGCACTTTTCATTTTATTACACCTTGCATTTCATTGCCATTTTAAGCATTTGATTTTCTCTTTCCCCAAAAAAACAAAACAAAAAACATGTTTACTTAATTTCACATGCTCTGTTGGCTAAAGTAACTTAACACCTACAATGCTGTACACGTTATGCATTACTGAAGAAATTCCACAGAGAACTCGTTCTCATACTACATTTCTCGGTAGATGTCCAAGATATTTCTCTGTTGATGTGTAGAAATCTTTTGCAATTCTATGAACCCAAAAAAATCTCCCTCTATGGCCAATAAAGCACCCACGCCACTTAAATCTCAATTACCGTATATACTCGAGTATAAGTCGACCTGAATATAAGTCGAGACCCCTAATTTTACCCAAAAAAACTGGGAAAACTTATTGACTTGAGTATAAGACTAGGGTGGGAAATGCAGCAGCTACTGGTAAATTTCTAAATAAAATTATATCCCCCCAAAATTACATTAATTGAATATTTATTTACAGTGTGTGTATATAATGAATGCGGTGTGTGTGTGTGTGTGTGTGTGTGATGCAGAGTGTGTTTGTGTGTGTGATGCAGAGCCTTGGTGGGGGGTGGGCATTTTTATTATTTTGTAAAAATTATTTTAATATTATTTTTTTATATATTATATTATTATTATTATTATTTTATTTTAATATTATTAATATATTATTTTAATTCTATTATTATTTAAATTTTTATTTATATTTTTATTCGTCCCCCTCCCTGCTTGTTAGCTGGCCAGGGAGTTGGGCTCTCAATCCCTGGTGGTCCAGTGGGTGGGCTGTGTAGGAGGGGGCTGGCAGGAAGCTGTTACCTTTCCTGCAGCTCCTGTCAGTTCCCTTCTCTCACATCCGGTCCGGTCAGCTCCCTCTGCAAGTCTCGCGGTGTGATTGCCGCTCGGAGCTCTGACCCCGCAGCTCTCGCGAGACTTGCAGTGGGAGCTGACCGGACCGGAGGAGAGAGAAGGGAGGTGACAGGAGCTGCAGGAAAGGTAAGTAAACGCTCTCTGCCAGCCCCCAACAGCCCCTTGTCTGTATTATGGCAATGTAAGTTGCCATAATACAGACACTTGAGTATAAGACGAGTGGGGGGTTTTCAGCACAAAATATTTGCTGAAAAACTTGTCTTATTCTAGAGTATATACAGTAAGTGGTCTGGGTGCCATTGTCCTGTATTTTTAATCCTGCAACATAAAACATTGCAGTTTTCGAGAAACTAGTGACTGCCTTCCTGACGGCCACTAGAGGCACTTCCAATGTGACTGCTGAGTTTCACTGTCATGTGACATTTTATGTTCTTATGTCGGACATCATCAAATGCTGCTCATTCATTGTTTAGCATTGGATTCCCTACGAGAGTCATCTGACTGAACAAGCCTGGCACTTGCTGCACATGCACTTCTAGTCCATATGATTCTCTTTGTGAATCATTTCATTGGATGAAGTGTTAGCAGACAGGTGATGTTGCTGGAGAAGCTTTTTCGAGTTGCATGGGTTGAGTCTTGGAGCTGGAAAAAAGGTTCATTTTAATAAGTAAGCAGTGGCCAAAAATCTATCTAGAGCACTATAGCTTTAGGAATACATGTTTGTATGCCTAACAATATGGTGTTCCTTTAACAATACAGCCTAATGTAATTGTTCTAGTGCTAGAAAGGAAAATTATGTATCTTTTTTACATTTGGAGGCAATGCGTTAGTGGTGTCGCCCCAGGGGTATACGTTTTGTAAATTTGAAGTAGCAGTCAAGTCAAGAAAATGGTCGTGACTTAAAAGTAAGAGCACTTCATGCCCCCACAGTCAGCATTGTGTATTTGGTTCCGGGGGTTAAGCAAAAAATATATATGGTCAATGGGGACCCAGTAACCTTTTTAGTATTTTTTTTGAGGTGTGGGAATCAGCGATTATAAGGATTTTACCATGGGACTACATGTACCCTTAAATATCTTATACACTCGCCGCTCATTTTTTATCGTTCTTTATTTTTGTAGTGCATGAGAGGTCAGATGTTCACATTGGAACAGTGTAACATATACAAGAGTATTATAGTATAGCTTCACAGTGTGTCCAGAGTTACTGCACTATTTTCTTTTTCTTCACGGAAATAACACAATAGAGAAACATCTAAAACATAAACAATATTGATTAGGTAAGCAGTTAGTAAAGACATGTGGTGAAAAGAATCACTACTGCAATAGGTATATAGAAGATTAATTCTAACTTGTTTGTCCTCCCTTTGTGCTGGAGGGTGGTCTAAGAGTCCAAGAATTGGGTTTAGCTGATGTCTTCTGAGTGTATATAATGGTAGGATAAGTAGACTGCTAAGTAGCAGTGTCAGCTGGGGAGCGTGCTCATTAGGCCCACCATGTGTCACCGTGAAAGATGTTTTATCGGGTGTAAGTAGAACTCCTTGTCATGAGGTCCAATGTGAGTGGTTACCTCTAACCAAGGGGGCGGCGGGGGTTGCAGGCCCAGTTGTGGTGCATAGTGTTGTGTGTGGCTAAATTCCATGGGGTCGCTAAGAACACATGTCCATCTGTGAGTGTTCTAACTTGAAGGATAAGTCAAAATGAACATAAACTTCAACATTTCTGGAGTAAAGCATTGCCCCAACGTATGGCATGCTCAAGTCCCTGGGTCTGAGGCACGGTGCTGCCCGGGATGAAAGGGACTATATTGGAGGGATCCCAATCTGGGGTCTTATTGTGGCCTGGGAACCCTGAGGCATCAGAGCGAGTCCCAGTATCTTTAAAAGAGATGGAGCCTTGTGAGGAGAGGATATTTTTAGGACAGTTCCGTATGACAGATCAGAATCTCGGCACTATCCAGCGGTAAGGTATACCAGCCTCCTGGGGTTGGCTTGTGATCATGCGCATGGATCTCCGACATTGTAGGGTAGCTCTAGTGAGGTCTTGGATGACGGGGATTTGTGCAGATACAAAGGCGTATGGTGTCTTGCCTTGAAAAGCCGCCATAATGAGCCTCTTGTCTTGAGCAGTGGAGCATCTTGCTATGACATCTCTAGAAGCAGATGCCGGTGACTGTGGCGATTTGTTGATGCAGTATACGCCATCAAAGATAGTCTTCTTGGCTTGAGTTAGTGGTAGGAGGGTGGAGACCAGACAACGCAGGTAGTGCGGCAGTTCTTCAGCTGGAGCAGCGTCAGGGATACCACTTAGTTTGATATTGCAGCGTCTGCTTTTATCTTCCAGCATAGCCATCTGTACGGTTAGAGTATTGTGTGAGGTGCGCAGGTCTTGCAGGGAATCCTTCAGGGAAGACATGCCTGCCCTTATATCCTAAATGTCTTCTTCTGAGACTCTGACTCTGTCTGTAACTGCCTGGATCTCTGTTTTAACAACTACAATGTCTGCAGCAAATAGCTTTTGTATTTTTTTTAAAAAAATAGGTTCTCAATGTCCTGCTTAATAGATGGGACAGTGTTTTTATTAGTCCCTGTACTGGGCTCGGGACACGTGGCTGGCCTCCTGGCCATCGCTGGCGGCCATCTTAGTGTTTACCTGCCTTTGCCCCATGGTGCTTATAGCCCTGGTTTCAGCTGGGACTCCCACAGCAGGCTTCTGGGATCTGTGTCCCATTTGTGTTGGATTGGGGCTGGGACTGAAGCCCTCTGCCCAGGTGAGTATTTTTTTCAAATCCATGCCATAGGCTTATCTCTGGGATTCTGTGCTACAGCTTATTCTGCGTCATTTGCTCTACTATTGATAACGATCATGACCTGGAATAATATGTAATATAAAGTTACCACAGGCTGTTAGTGAGTATTCTAACACATCTGACTCCATCATTTGCATTACTAGGCACCACAATTAGCATCTATAATACTGCATTTGTTTATTTACAAAGTTTATTTTTTTGGAGAAATTACACATACATTACACTGATATCCCAAGGTTACATATCGAAACATATAGCAGAGAAATTAGCAGTTATTTTGTGTATGATTTATTTTAGATTGCATGATATTTTCAGGATTTCAAAGTGGTGGGCAGGCTATTTTTTTCTTTTCATAAAGATTATTCAAGTTTCAAATTTCTGTAGGAAAAGGCAACTTGACCCATTTTCATTGTTTTAATGTGTAATAATGAGAGTTGAATTTTGAGCTTCAAGGGTAACCAACCATCACTTTACTACTCGTTAAAGGCTTTTCAACGAGTAGAAAAGACTGCTCAAGATATTATTGGTGTCCCTCTTCCATCAATCGAAGACATTCACAACAAACACTGTGCCCGGAGAGTAACAGGAGTCATTAAGGACACATTTCATCCTAATCATGGAATATCTTCTTCCTTCAGCGAAAAATCATAGTTTGTATTGTTTGACCTGTAGGTTTGGAAATGGTTTTGTTCCCTCTGTGGTGAAGTCTTTGAATTCTATGCTTAGGTGGTAGTTCTTAAAAATAGAATAAATAAACTATGTACCTTGCATATCTTGCAAGGTGCAAAATATGAGCACATAACCATGTGTATAGGCGCAAATTGGGATCACATTTTGCAGACCATATGCTTAAGAGTGCGCACATTGCCCATATACCTAAAGTGCAAATTGTATACTGGTAATAAGCATAAAGTGCAAATTTGAGCATAACATTGAGATATGCTTTCCTATTGACACTTTGAATGCGCGCGCGGCACTTGCGCATTCCGCTCCACTAGGAAGCTGACGTCGGTGGGGGAGGAGAGGTCACCAGTGCCGAGTGAGCCCGGCGCTGGATTAAGGTAACTGAAAGGGTTTTAACCCCTTCTGCGCCACGGGAGGGGGACCCGCTTTGTTTTCCTGACACTATAGTGATCCTTTAACCCCTGAAGGACACATGACATGTGTGACATGTCATGATTCCCTTTTAGTCCAGAAGTTTGGTCCTTAAGGGGTTAAGTCAATCACAATTTTTCTCACATTTTCCCCACAATCATTTGCATATCTCTTGCCACAGATTACTCCTTGATATATTATTTAAAATATTAGCTTTTTCCTGATCTTCATTTAATAACACACCCATCTATGATTTCAGTATACCTATACTTTCATTTTTATTTGTTAAAATGTATTTATTTATTTAAATTTATGTTCTTTTTGGGGTTGTCTTGCACTCTTTGGCTATCACTTCCCATTTTCTAGTTAACCTATCGATTCCCCCCCCGACCCCCCCCCCCCCCCCCCAGTCATTATTGTATTCATTATACCTTACATATGATGCCTCTGATTTGGCTGATTTAAATAACTCCCCACTAAGCCACATTGGTTTCAGTTTGTTTCATCAATATTTATTTCCCAATGGTACATACCAAGAAGTGAACATTTCTAATATGTGTTTTATACTCCATGTACCCTTTGTCACTCAGTGAGTTGTAATTGTAAAGCTGCCCTTATCCAGGCATTTTTAAAATTAAATTTTAGCATACGTCATGTGCATTTGCTTTTTGAGTTTATTTCAAGAGACACCATGTTGTATATACATATGAGTGGACCTGTCTGCTCTGTCAGCCTGCATTGTATATATGTCTATATGATATGCATGGTGCATTTTTTTCCATGTAAAATATCAGCATAGACATAAAAGCTAAAATGGTTAGAGGAGCACTCCAAGCATCAACACCACTACATCAAATTGTAGTGGTTATGGTACCAGGAGTTCCATGGCACCCCTTCAGTGTAAGTTGTCAGACTTAGACATTTTTTTAGAAAGCTTTTACTTGGGGTCCACAGGGTGCCCCTTCCTACCTATCTACATCCTCAAGGAGAGCCAGCAGCTCTCTGCCTGAGCTTTGCCCGATGATGCAGGACTTTGCTTATTTACTTAGAATCTAAGACCAATCAGCTGATGCTCTCAACCGATAAGTTAGTCCTGTACTGCGGGACTTAGGAGAACAAACAAACTCCTAGCAAAAGCTTCCTGGCTATCCTTGACAATGCAGCGAGGCATGGATCGAAGGAGAAACAGAAGCCTTGTCTTAAACGTCACTACAGACACCCAGACCATTTTGTCTCTGTGAAGTGGTCTGTGTCCGATATCCCTGTCTGTGGAAGCCTGAAATATTTACATTGCTTATTTTAAATGCCTCCTTTGGCTGTCACACTGACACTGACACACTGACAGCCATTAGAGGTGCTTCTGTATAATTAGCAGAGGGAAATTTGGCGCATAGAGATCATCTGATTGGTGCAGTGTTTTGTCAAGCATGCGCTTTAGCTTCCCAATGCTTTTCTTATGGGAAACATTTGATTGGCTGAGCTCATCAATCAGGTGGCATACTACCACCCATTTACCCCTTAAGGGCTTACTATGACTTGCTATGACTGTATAATATTTCATATGTTGCTCAGCTATGTCGTCTGAGTACAACAATGCCCCCGTATGCACATTTGCCAGGTATATGTGGATGTTGAAGGGGCACATTTGAGACGCAGCCATTCATTTTTTTTTTATTTTTTTTTTAAATCTAACTTTGAAGTTTTATGCTGTGTCCATGTTTCATTTTGGAGTAGTTTAGCTGGTTGGTTATTGAAACTTCCCCACAAACACTTAATGTTTATTAAAGAATACACCCCAGGGTCATTCAAAAGGCATATTTTGAACCTTAGCGTGGGATCATTTTTTCGCTAGTTTGTTCCAGGTGTAGTGGTAATGAGCATTTTTAAATGTATTTTTTAACTTTTGTAAACTTTGTTTACTTTTTAAAACCTGTTTTTAAACGTTGTTTACATATTAACTATTTTTAAACTTTTTAAAACTTTCGTGAAACTTTTTTATAAATTTATAAAGAATAAAAAAAATTGTTACCGTTACCCCTAACTAGCAGTAAGCAGCACTAACCGTAAATCCCCCAATTTCCCATAACTTCCACCCACCCCAACTAGCAAAATATATAATTTTAAAATATGTAAATTAATTAAATCAATTGAACCCCTTAAGAGATAAAAAAAAAAAATGTTAACCCTCAGGGGTTAAAAAAAAAATCAGATCACAGTATCTCAGCTCCTGTCTCCGCTCTCTAAAAACTGTGATTTATGGCCAAAAGTGCCCAGCAAAACCACTAACTACTGCTACCTATACCTGTGGGAACCCATCTGCGACCAGGAGATCCCGGCTGGGACACTGTAACACAGGAATATCAAGCCTGCCGACGTGTCAGGCCTATCTCCAGGCTTTACTCCGAAGCCACGATATACAGCAACGGTGGAGTATGCCGGCCTACTCCTAAATGTGCCTGTGGCTGCTCCCTGTAGCCCTGTGGGGCATGAAACTGGCAGCAAATAGCGGCTTGGTCCCCGTCTCCTGGATGGTGGGGGTTGTCCCGGCCAGCTGAAGCTTTGACCGCAACCTGAGTCACAGCCAAGGATGGCGATCTCCCCTCCTCCCGCCATATCTATGGGGTGCGAACACCCATCACTCTATGCCTGGAAATTACGGTACAAAAAGACGCACTCACGTGCTGTAAAGGGCTGCAAAATGTCGACCATAAGCCCTGGGGGATTGCAGACCTGCCGAAGGAGCCTCCTGGAACGTCCACCCACTGGAGGCACGTTGTCCTCAGCCTCTAGGTTTGATGGGGGGGCCTGGAGAGATTTGTTTCCAACGCAGCGAGCCCTGTGGAGCCAGACAGTGTGGAGCAGCGGTGTACCGCTGGCCGCGAGTGAAGCACTGCGGAACCAAGCGTGTGGCCGGAGCTGGGAGGCATTTCAGGGGACGACTCCTCACTGAGTTCCTGAAGGTGCGGAAAAAGGATTTAAGTCAATACGCCTAACTATGAAGTTTTATCAACCTATGCTACTACCTACCAACTTGGCCTACCAAGGCATTAACTCGTAACGTCAAAGTGTAAAGGAATACATAGTCTCACCATTACTTTACTAGTTTGGGCACGTATGGCTCTCACCACTTATATACAGCCTTATCATCCTGACATATATATTAGGCTAAGGAAGATGGCTTATGCCACCTTTCCTTTGTATTTTATGCAGAAACTGGATAAGTGTTGTTGCGCTTACTTAAATCGTTTTATCACTGTAATCATCACTTTAGACGCGTGTACACGCTTCTCCTGTGTGAATACCATGTAGAATGTTATCTATGTCTTACGTTTAACCAGTTTTGACATAACCAACTGTAAGCAACTATTATTGTCCATTTCTTGTTGCCTATGAGCATGTATTCATAAACACCAATCTTGGGGAAAAAAATAAAATAAAAATCAGATCACAGAAAAATGTAGTCCCTGCCAATTGTTCACTGTAGTCAGTGATCAATTGCCAGGGAAGGGGTTAATTTTATTAAAGCAGTGGAAAGGGGGGGTTGGATTTAACTTTAATTTTTTTTTTACAGAGTGAAGAGGATCATCACTGATCCATCTTTCTACACTTCACACTGAAGCCGGAAGAGCATGAAAGCGGATCTGAAGTCCTTGCAACACATGTGATCGTTTTGACAGCCGGTCAGATCGATCACAGCTGCAGGGACAGCACGATCGGGTGCTCCCGGTCTGCCTTGAATACCGAGGCACACCGGAGGAGCGTTAACCACACGATCGTTAAGTGCTTCCCTAGCATGACGGACTGGGTCCATCATGCGTCCTTAAGGGGTTAAAGGGTCACCGATTTGAAATATTATGCTTACTTATCCTCCATATATAACAAATATGTTTTTGTGATAAAAAAATGTAAATTGTTTACAGGGATAGTCGTGTGTTTTTATATTGCTATCACAGAACTATAATATATATAGATGGCATATTTCCCACAGATGGTACCGTGTTTCCCCGAAAATAAGACCTACCCCGAAAATAAGCCCTAGCTGAATTTTCGGGGTGGGCTGCAATATAAGCCCTACCCCGAAAATAAGACCTAGGCATTTTACCTTTGCGGCCCGGCGGGACTTCCTTCTTCTATGAGGAGGAGGGGGAGGAGCGTTGCAGGCCGCGGCATCGCGCAGCGTGATGACTACGTGCGCAGCGCCGTCAGTCTGCCTTCACGGATCTTCAGCGGAAGGATCCATTCCGGGCGGTGAGGCACCCAGTGGTCTGACTCTTTGAACTGTGAGTAGATACCGGTATTTTATGTCTGGGACTTAATTAATTAAAGGGGGGGGGGTGAATTAATTAAAGGGGGGTGGATTAATTAGAGGGGGTGGATTTATTAAGAGGGGGTGGATTTATTAAGAGGGGGTGGATTAATTAGAGGGGGTGGATTAATTAGAGGGGGTGGATTAATTAGAGGAGGTGGATTAATTAGAGGGGGTGGATTAATTAGAGGGGTGGATTTATTAAAGGAGGGGGTGGATTAATTAGAGGGGTGGATTTATTAAAGGGGGGTGGATTAATTAGAGGGGGTGGATTTATTAAAGGAGGGGTGGATTTATTAGAGGGGGTGGATTTATTAGAGGGGGTGGATTTATTAGAGGGGGTGGATTTATTAAAGGAGGGGTGGATTAATTAGAGGGGGGTGGATTAATTAGAGGGGTGGATTTATTAAAGGGGGTGGATTTATTAAAGGGGGGTGGATTCATTAGAGGGGGTGGATTCATTAAAGGAGGGGTGGATTTATTAAAGGAGGGGTGGATTTATTAAAGGAGGGGTGGATTTATTAAAGGAGGGGTGGATTTATTAAAGGAGGGGTGGATTTATTAAAGGAGGGGTGGATTTATTAAAGGAGGGGTGGATTTATTAAAGGGGGGTGGATTAATTAGAGGGGGTGGATTTATTAAAGGAGGGGTGGATTTATTAAAGGGGGGTGGATTAATTAGAGGGGGTGGATTTATTAAAGGAGGGGTGGATTAATTAGAGGGTGTGAATTAATTAAAGTGGGGGTGAATTAATTAGAGGAGGTGGATTTATTAAAAGAGGGGTGGACTAATTAGAGGGGGGTGGACTAATTAGAGGGGGGTGGACTAATTAGAGGGGGGTGGACTAATTAGAGGGGGGTGGACTAATTAGAGGGGGGTGGACTAATTAGAGGGGGGTGGATTTATTAAAGGAGGGGTGGATTAATTAGAGGGGGGTGGATTAATTAAAGGGGTGGTGGATTAATTAGAGGGGTGGATTAATTTGAGGGGGTGGATTTATTAAAGGGGGGTGGATTAATTAGAGGGGGTGGATTTATTAAAGGGGGGGGGTGGATTTATTAAAGGGGGGGGGTGGATTTATTAAAGGGGGGGTGGATTAATTAAAGGGGGGGTTCTATGTACATACCGGTACCGTAAATAAATAAGCCCTACCCTGAAAATAAGCCCTAGTGTGTTTTTTGTGACTAAAATTAATATAAGACCCGGTCTTATTTTCAGAGAAACACGGTATTACATCAGCGTTATTCACATGTTCTCTAGCCTATTTGCGCATAGACCTAAAGAGAAACAAGACATAGTATGCACCTTTAAAATACAATTTCTCTTTAATAAATATGTGCACTTAGAAAATGTATGAAAACAATGAAGCATTATACCATTGCCAATAAATTATTCTGCTCAGCCAAATCTCAGAAATCCACAGGACTGGATGGTGAATGGAGAAAACTGGGTGAAATGGAGAAAAATAAAACAAAACCAGCCCTGCGGATTCCATCTGAAATACTCAGACTTCCTTAGGGGACACCGCATTAAATAAAAAAATTACTGCAACGATAAACCAACAAATTTTAACACCCAAGTCCTTTAATACCCATTTTCCCGCCCATATGAGGCAATTAACCAATCTCTTTTCAGTTATCAGTTGTTCCTTCTTGTCTACTTCCACGTTCCATGCCTCACTCTGTGTTTTGCATTACACTTTAGCAAACCAAGCCTCGTTTCAGTTGATACCGGTCCGGACTAAAGGAATCGGCTGTGTTCTACCTGTGTTTCCATAATGAAGATATGGTCCACTGTGTAAACATGCAATACAATGCAATCTTGTTTGGCATAAAAAAACAACCCACATAAACAATTTTGTAACCGTATATATTTTTAGTAACATAAACTGTACTAAAGTTGAACATTTCAACAGCATTACGCTATGCATATTTTCTCTTTATTTCTGTAGTTATTTTAGTTTTTTAGGTTTATTTGAAGGTTTGGAGGAATCTTATGATTTGGTTTCTTAAAAAGGGTAATTGATCCTTATTATAATCCCACTGGTGTTTAGAAAAAAGTTTTTTTGGGGGGGTTATTTTACTTTTGCATTGGTATACAATGTGCATATTTCTCCAGATATTTTAAGGGGACTCTATAGTCACTAAAACGCATTACAGCTCAATGTCGTTGTTCTGGGGCATATAGCCTGTTCCTACATAGTCAGCAGTGTAAACACAGTCTTTTCAGAGAAACGAGAGGCCTCATAAACAAAGTAATTGAATTCCTAAACATCAGAGAATTCTGGCAACATTGCAGGAGCATTCTTCATTAAACTAAAGTTGTTTTGGTGCTTAGTATCCATTTATCCATGTATTTCTAGAAATTTGTTATTTTCCCTTTAAAATTAAGTGCAATTTTGCTATGATAATATTCAGAGATTGAATTGTTTGTTTTTTTAGGTTGCAAGCAATATTTTCCAAGTTTGATGAAGTAAGACATTCTGGTGGCATGATTCTGAACTACAACAATGGTGAGTTACAAGTTTAAGGTAACTTATGCAAAGCTAGGTGGTAGTTTTGTTTCATGATATTACAGTTTTTGTTTTTTCTTGAGTATTTTTTCAGAGCTAAAAGCCTGAAAATCAAACAAAAGTGTGTGGCAACTTTAATATTGAAATATGATAAACATAACTTTTGCAGAATTATATTTAGACCTAACTCAGCTTGAACATAGATAAATATAATAGGCTCATGTAATACTCAAAATGAACAAAAGGAAAGAAATTTTCAATATAATAATTGTAAATGAAAAAGTCAAGTACACATAAAACTACTAAGATAACCATCACCAGAGCTGGACATAGGGCATTGTAAAAGGTATTGGTGCATATGCTCTGACTGAGTTCTTCAAAGGACAACATAATTTAAGAAAATATGGAGTGGGCAATAAACTGCCATGCCAAACCCCTTTGATACACCCATGGGTCTGCCCACTGAGAAACAACTAGTTTTAAATGTATATATTGAGGATGTTGGACTATCCAGGGAGAGATTTATTTTTTCAACAACTACTAGGAGACCTGTAATATCTGAATCTCCCACAAGAATTATATATGTAAGGAATTTCTTGTGTTTTCTCCTATTTTATTTTATGGACTGTTTTGCAATTTGTTATCTGTGTTTCTGTATGTCATTTATTTCTGTATTGTTGTACCCAGCACTGTGAATCCTTTTTGTCAGATTAAATGTTTACTGAATCAGCTTGTGTCATTGTTCGCTATGAGCTCACTCTCCTGAGGAAAGCTCAGGTAAACATGTCACAAAAGGGTTGATTTATATATGTCTGATCAGTAAAGTAAGGTCTTGATCTTATAATTCTACTGTGTGTGGGGTAACCCAAGACACCCGGATTTAAAGTCTTTGTGGTGGCAGTAAAGTGTGTGCTAGGGAGTTGGTGTAGAAGGTATTGCACGGGTTAATTTAGTGGTTGCTGGGACTAGCAACAGTTTACCAGGAGTCTGGTGTCATTAACCCTTTCACTTCCACATGCTCCCCACTGTCTCGGCTGGGCCAATATCCCACGTTCCTGACTGGGAAATCAAGGCAGGCACACTCCCAGAGATGCCTGTAAGAGTAGAAGCTGGTAACATTAGTCGCCGGAGCGTAGTCAGTGCTAACGACAGGTGGAGTTTTTGCATACAGTTTACTATAGATATACCGGAACAAAGTTACCGGTTGCCTGAGTCACGCATGGGGTGTAACTAGCCCACAGATGTGCAGTTTATTCTGGATTCAAGCAGAAATGCTGCATATACAGACTTCTAGCATCATGAACACTTCGAAAATCAGAAGTGGTCATGGTGGCGTGAGTAACCTTTTCATAAAACAGTTTTTAGTTAGAATAGAAAAGTGTTCCTCCGTAAAAGAATTACAAGTAAAGAAATTAAGGTTAACTCGCCTTTAATCTAGTGCTGCAGGGGGCAGGACTACAAGG
The DNA here is from genome assembly GCF_036172605.1 of Pelobates fuscus. Taxonomy (NCBI): domain Eukaryota; kingdom Metazoa; phylum Chordata; class Amphibia; order Anura; family Pelobatidae; genus Pelobates; species Pelobates fuscus. The sequence continues at coordinate 236,885,105 of NC_086320.1, forward strand.
GAGGATGAGCTGAGGGGAGGACTTGGGCAGTGGGCAGGGTGGAATGTGGCTCTATTGGTCATCTGTTGCCTGCATGCTATGCATGCTGACTGTGGTCACCCAATATGCAAAGAACTAACATTAGCCAGTCTGAAAGCTCTCCATCTGGTCCGGCAAATGATACTGCCGGTGGTGGAGTTACACCGACTTTTTAATCACAGCCTAAACGGAGGCATTCAAAGTTTTGTACTAAGTGTAAATCAGAATCTTTATCAGCTCTTCCAGGGCTGGCATCAAAGTCTATAGTCCATTGGCGTTCCAGAGGTCAGTACAGGATGTGTTCATTCAGAGTTGAGAAACAAAAAGGACCTTTAAAAGTAATAGGATAGTAAGGAACAGGAACACACCAGGTGATTGCACAGGAGTAAGTTATGCACTTTACCACTAGTCACCTTGAATTTTATGATACAGTTTCATTTGAAAAATCATTCATGTACATTACTGTGCAAACATTTTCACAAATAGAAATCTTAATAGTTAATTGAAAATATGAATAAACAACTGAGTGAACAGAAGAAAATCTAAATCAAATTACTATTTAGTCCCACTGTTCACCTTCAATTCTTCTAGGTACACCTACATGTAGTTTTGTAAAGAAACCTGGCAGGTAGATTGTTCCTAACGTCTTGAACTATTCACAGTTCTACTGTGGATTTAGGCAGCCTCAGTTGTTTCTGTCTCTTTATGTAATCCCAGACAGACATCATGTTGAGTTTACCTGGTATAATTGTTTAATCATGCACCCGATTATATGCTGACAAAATCCCTGACAATGGGAAAGTGTACCTAGAAGAATTGATGGTTTTGAAGGAAAAAAGTGGTCACCTCAAATATTAACCCCTTAAGGACTGCGGGTGTACTATACCGTTCTTGTGGACCCGGTCTTAAACGCCGGCGAGCGGCATAGTACGTCCACGCCGTCTTTCCCACTTACACGATCGCCGCCTATCCCCGGCCGGCAGTCGCGGTGGGGAGGGGGGGGGGGGGGGGGAGAGTAGCCTGTAGTCCCCCTGTGGCTGATCGTTGACGTCGTGATCACATGGACGGAATAGCCGTCCAGAGCAGTATCTGCACGGGGCCTGCCTGGAATAACAGACAGTCCCCTTGATGCCTGAAACCGTTTGTAATTAAATTATATATACCTAGATCATATATATATATATATATATATATATATATATATATATGTATTATATATATTATCTGTGTGTGTGTGTATATACATACACATACACAATGTCTAAGTGTATTTTAATATGACGATATATAATTATATATAAAATACACACACATATATATATATATATATATATATATAGAAAAAATGGAAGAATGAGACAGCGCTTACTTAACTTATAGGCAGCAACCTTAAAAGGAATCCCTCAAACCCTTTAAAATAAGACAAGAAAAACAATAAAAAAGGCTGCGCCACAATCAGTAATAAAAAGTCCAGTTAAAAGGCAAAAGTCCAAATATATTATCCTTACAAATGGTCTTTAGTGATGAGGTCTTCTACTATTGCAGTGGATCCACTTTATATGAAAGATAAAAAGAGAGAAGGACAACCAATGGTGCAGTATGTAAAATTCAAGTATAGACGTAAAGGAGTAATAATATAAAACTCACATTTGCCAGAGCTAATAACCAGCTCTGGGGTGAAGCGCATACAGCGGTTTAATCCCCGCTTGTGGGATATAAATGGATTCCTCTCCGTCACTGTTGTCCAATTCTCGGATAAAAAGAGACAACCAATAGTGCTCACTGTATGGTAATATTGATAAAAGAATAAAAGAATGTACTTACAAGACAGTATCAGACCAACTGCTCTGTGATGACAGCGTGGGTGGATTTATCCCCACCTAAGGATTTCTTTAGGTACAGAAAACTTCCAAAGATGTATTTCAGAGGTTTTACATAAAACCAATAAAAGGTGAATAAGATAATACTAAAAAGCCAGGGTAAAATAGATTGTGTCTATAAAAAAGGTAATTGGCACAATAAAATGACCAAAAATACTTTAATATATATAAAAGAACACAATATTAGATATCCATAACGCGTTTCGTCAAAAAGACTTTTTCAAATGGAACATATATATATTTATTTATTTTTAAATTATGTATATATAAAAAAAAGTAAAATAATAAAAAATTATATATACATTTGTTTAACAAAGTCAAAACCCTTGCACTTCAACTTTTAAAGTATGATTCCCGGTGCCAGGTAACATAATAATACAAATTCAAAAATAATACCGTCACTCCAAGACTTTTAGTTCTTCTTTTTATTTCAAAATCGCAATCCGTCAACGTTTCAGCTCATAAGCTAAGCTTTTGTCCTGATGAAAGCTCCACTTAGGAGCTAAAACATTGACTGACTGGGAATTTGGAATAAAAAGAAGAACTAAAAGCCCTGCAGTCCAGTTATTATTTTTGAATATATATATATCTCCAAGAGGGCTGCACTAACCTGAACATGCCTACATTATAGGGTGCTGCTGGGACCAAAATATACAACATACAAAATACACAATCTTACAGATTGTAATAGTTTTATTTAAAAACACCTCACCGGGGCAAAAAATAATGGGGGGTTTAATTACATTATATGATCATATATTGCATAAGCCTGCCACAACGTCAATGTACCCCATTCTTGGCAGGTCCTACTCTAGCAGCCTAATGCCTGCTCTTATGAGATTAATTCACTTACTTGGGAAATACTTCCTTATTGGGACTCTGCAAGTCAAGGCTAAATAAATAGGGTCATGGAATGAGGCACCTGTGACAGGGAGGGGTGCAAAACCAAGGAGTTGGCCTGGACGTCCAAATATATAAATACTAGAGTAGGACCTGCCTAGGTGAGGTGTCTTTAAATAACACCATTACAATCTGTAAAATTTAAATATCATTGTTTAGTGAATAAGTGAGAGCGCTGGATTGTATATTTTGTATGATATATAGAAGGCGTATCCTGTAATTGTAGGAGGGGTTACCCAGCTATAAAAACACAGGCCACCCCTCTCACTGGGCCGTTAACGTCTGATTCAGTAGGCACACCTGTGCACTCCCAAATCACCGCTGAGACGCCGGGTCGCCTAGACTGCAGCTTCTCACCCAGCTTCTCCAACCACTAACCGCCTGCCTCAGCCAACTTAATGCTGCTGGGGTCCGAACCGAGGCCTTCTACCGGCAGCTTCCCAGCTCAATGTCCCGCAGCCAGCTCACTTCAACCCGCTGGGGACCCCAACTGATGCCTCCTGCCACCAGTAACATCCCGTAGCGGGCCCCCTTTGACCCGCAGGGCCTGACCTGAAGCCTTCTGTGGCCTGCTCCCCGGCACATCCTCCGGCTGGCTCCCTTAGTCACATGGGCAGGCTACTTCCGGGTCGGCGGTCAGTAGTTCCGAGGTCTCCCATTTGGCCATAATCGGCCGCAGTAAACAGTGAGTTTAGGCCTTCGGGCCTCTGGCACAGAGCCAAAATTCGTCTTATCGGCCGACATTTGGCTGACAGAACACTCAGTACTCTCTCGCCATTTCGGGCCAATTTCAAATGCACATTTGGCCATGACTTGCACACCTTATGCTAGGCTGTTTGCAGTCAAGCCACATTCAGCGACATTCGGTCGCTCAGGCGTTATATGCTGGTTACAGATATATTCGGCCAAATTCACCACACCATCTTATTTCCTATAACCAAGTTTTAATTTTATTAAGCCTCATGTGGCAGGATTAGGAATTTTATTTCGTTTCACGGTTTTATTTATTGGTCATACCGTTTTGGTTAATTCCGTTGTAGCAGTGCTAATTATGTCGTTATGCCTCACTTTTAAATGGTTACTCTAGTAACTGCAAGTTACTTTCACATTATGTTTATCTGCCACTGTCAGCACATGTTTTGTACCCTGTCTCCTCTGTGTATGTCATTATTGCCTATAGCATGTTCAGGTCTATTACTCTGTCTCCTTCAAGTGTTGATGTCCATTACGGTCTTATGTCAGTAATGTCATTGTAGCACTCTGGAGGTCTCTGTCTAGATTCCTGGCATTAAGTTCTGTTTCGGTCATCAGATCATTTGACTCGGCAGATAGGTAATTATATCAAGATAACGTGTTTTCAATCCCTATATGTTTACTATGCCGACTTACAATCATCGTCAGTTACACCGCAGGGTATGCTACTGTCTGATATCTCACACCTATTTTATTGCTTCTCCTTAGCAATCAGTAACCCCCCCCAACTGATCTACGACTTACAAATCGCCCTCCCAGGTCCCCTCCATGTGTGTTTTTCAGGATTTTCAGGTCCACCTTGTGTGGCGGAAACAACTTCGCCACTGTGAACTGGAGGAGCCTGGTTGCCCGCCTGCTGCCTTTAGATTATGGACCGGCAGCTAAAGGGTTAATTTCACTGTGCAGAAGGATTTATTTCTCCCTTTCTGCACAGCAGTTCGGTAGATTCCATCTACCGAACAAACAGCCGTTTACCAACCTCCCCAGAGCCATGGGAAGCCGGCCGGCGTTGTTAATGGGCCACCCAGAGGCTGGCGTGTGCCTCCCATCTACCTCCCTGAAGCCGCGGTTAACCGCGGCTTAACAAGCGTGTGCCGGCAATTGACCACCCAGTAGCTGCGGTTAACCGCAGCTTAATTGATTGTTACTGGGTGGTCGCGGTTACACTTAGCCGCCACACGATGGCGGTGTTATGGAGCTCCCCGGGCAGCCAGCGCTGTTCTGCCCGGCTTTCATGCACCAAACCCGGACACGGTTACGTGCAGGCACCGCTGAACCTCCAGCCCCTGGTTCTAATTCGTATGGATTGAGCGAATGCATAGAAATTCGGTAGTTTATTTTATGTGAATGTTTTAACCCAGATAGCCATGCCATGGAGCCTGTTCGTGTAATTAAAGACTTTGGCTCCATGGCAATTAAACTGTATTCGTGTGGTCTGAGTGCCATTCACCTAATAATGTGCACTCAGACCTGAGCTATCTGGGTATATGTTAAATGTGTATATTCTCTGTACCATTTGTCCCATTGTATATTTTAAAGTGATATACTGTTTCTGTGTCACCACGTGCATAATGGAGTCTTGCCTCTGTCCTTGGAGATAATTGAATTACTTCTCTAATTATTTCCAGGACAGAGGGGAGGAAGCCAGGATGCATTGTGGGAAAGTATTGTGGCTGTATGTACTAAAATGATACATGTCTGTCTGCTGTTTCAGTCTCCCATTTGGTCCCTTAGGGTAGTGTCCACCAGGTGGGAGACCTGCATAAATACTGGGCAGGTAGCCCTCAGTAAATCAGATTCTGCTTGACCCTCAAACCGATGTGTCGTCTCGTTTTTGGGGGAATTGAATTGTATGCTGACTGCCAGGAGTGTAAACGGATTGTATGCTTTTCCTGTTCGGCTGATTCCAGGGTTCGTGTGTTTCCAGTTCGGGAGTTGGTGAATTCGTACAGTTTGGAGTTCGGAAGATTGGTGATTGCAGTAGCTGTTGGTCTATGGAAAAGGGGATTATCGCCTAAACGATTTTTATCCTTTTGTGAGTGAAACGATCCGTTACACCTTGTACCTCAGGACTCAAATTGGGCCTTCTCTCGGCCTTATATGCATATTCCCTACGCAAAACCCTCACTAGACCTTTGCAACCCGCTACATATGTCCTCAGTGGGCTACAATGTTCACTTACAACCCCTCGTCTTGGCATTAAGTTATATATCATCCAGGTACAAGCGTAGGCGTTCAGCTATACCTCAACTTACAACCGTCTATCAACCATGTCTTATCATTTTACACATCTGATATTCCTTATACTGCCCACATATGAGCACTCTGCTAATCTACTCACAATCCTTCCTTAGTGGCATACACCTGGCCATATTCTCAGGAGGTTACAGTATCCCTATGTATGTAATCCTTACATCTCTTATTAGGCTATTGCGGTTCAGCGTAATTGCAATAGTCAGGTCCCGCGAGGCCAAATCCCATCCTCAAACTGAGGTAATCGCCCATCGGCCCCACTCTTTTAGACAGGGCCTCACCTGTCATGGCCACTTGTATTGAAGCTCTTAATTGTCACGAGAGGCCAACATTCCAACCACTCTGTTCGAGTCTCTCAAAGCCACTTGGAAATTAGTAGCGCCTCACCTATCCCTGGTTTAGCACATTTTTTCGCCATTTGGCACTAAGCAAGACGCCAGTTGATGTAGGGTTAAACTACACGTTATTTATTACTTCATACTACGTCTCATAAATAGATGCCAGCAGGATTTTCATCTCTGAGTTCCCATACAGATCATAATCTCAACCTAGAAATAGGATTCCGCCAGGCCAGTCCCTTGCGATCCTGGACCAGTCCAATTGCTGATGTCCAGACATAAGGTATATCATTCCCTGTCACAACTCAGGAGCAGGATTAATGATTACCAACCCTGAAATTTGCAGACAGCATATCAGACCGCAAACCGTGAAATCTGACATCTGTTCACCCCTTTATACGATTACCGTTAAACTGAAGAAGTCAAATCTCCCAGAGTCCAGCCAGTAGTTTGAACTAGGTGCAATAGACCATGCTTCTTTACATGCCCAAGTTTGTTCTGATCTTAGTCTATATAAATACGCTATCTCATACGTTCTAACGTCTTTAGGGACAAATGGACCTCTGTTACAAGACCTTTATGTTCCAGGGTTAGGCATACAGCTCTCACAATACATGATGGTATTGCAGTATTGCTTATGGATTATGCCACGTCTGCTCCCTGTTTCTCTGCTACATCAAACCATGAGCTCTATTTTCCTTTTTACAGACCATGACTTTTAGAAGTTAACTTCAACAACTGGCCTTTACCTCTATTACTCAGCCTCCCCTTCCACTAGTCGAGTTATACTTGGCTTAAAAGTACTATTTACTATGCCCTGAAGCACACAAGTACACAAGGCCCTACTTTATTCCCTGGTGGGGTTCTTTATCCCAAGTTTTCCGTAGCCTCCTCCAGCAGTCTAATTTGCGGTGTATATAACTGGATTCAATTGGACAAGTACTGCCTAACCGTAGGCAGAGTCCGATGTACCAGGCAGCATGAAGACAATCGCTGGCGAAGGCTTGTTATCATAGGAATCTTCAGTCTCCTCGGTTCTCTAAATCTTGTCATGCACGCCATACTGTGAGGTCGCAACTACATTATCGAACTACTCCGCCAACTCCCTTGTCATCCGCCACATTAACCCTGCCATGCTCGTCACGCATGTTCTAACAGACCTGTCCCCTCTGTCAATTGTTTTCTTCATTCTTTCTTTTAGGAACAGGGTGCCACATCCATTTCCCCACAGTGTTAATTCCCCCTTTATTATTGCAGATACAGCTGCCACACAGGATCTACTGACAGTTTAGGCATACTTATATGGGCTACCTTTCATGGTAGCTGTTGATTAGACTCGATCTCACTTGCTGACATGATACCAAGCACACCATACGAAACCAAAATTACTTACACTACACCAAAACAATTAGAATTATACTACATTAGGTCATATCACGGCCTTGTTCCGTTTGTGGCACAACCGACACTCTGCCGTTCAAATAACAGAGCTCTGGCCACTACCAACATGGGGCACTTCGGCCTATCATTTTGTCATCACGTATTCTATCATACCGTGGCGGTGTTCATACCCTTTGGCCACCTCATCCTTTAATTAGCTCACAAATATCACAACTTATGTCATACCACCTACAGAGATAACTTCACCCAAATCAGCATGGTTTCAGGTCTACATACTAGACCAATTATCAGACACTCACAGGGCTATATGCCTGTTTTAGGATCACACAAGAATACACTCACAACTTTAATTGCATTACATGCGTTAAGACTTTTCCGTAACTCGTACACGACTCTTCAGCATTTTGCAAGTCCATCTCATAGTATGGAACTACCTTCCAGCCTCTAGTAATACCCCAGTACATATAATCGAACACTGGGACATAAGAATCCGCTATAAACATCTCTCACATTAGAGAGGGATTTGAGGAAGGTGTTTAAAGTATTGGTTATGTATTATCAACACGTATTAATCTGTTTATCTATTAAACTTTTTGCCCTCTTTATTTACAGGCCTACCCGAATTGTACCACATCCTACTTATACCAACAATACTATTACTCAGCTTATTGTCCCCGACTACAAATAGAAGGCATAGCCTGTAATTGTGGGAGGGGTTACCTGGCTATAAAAACACAGTTTAAAGAAAGAAATATACATTATTTTTTTTTATTTTTTTTTAATTCTTTATTTTTGTTGCGCATGAAGGTACATAGGCATTGAAAGACACCACAACAGCGTACAAGTAGATTTTGTAAACAGGCTAAACTGTGGCATAGAGAGTAGCGCATTTTTAGTTTGTAGTTACAGGCTAGTTTGCAGATAAGCATACAACATTAACAGGTTCAGGCTTAGACAGTAAGTATTGTAGGTTTGATCTTTTGTATAGTGAAGTAACGTAAGACAAGTTTAGTTATGCTCAAATTGATGTGCATGTGACATTGCATTCCCAACTATGGTAAACATTTATATTACAGTAACAGGATAAACCATGTATTAGGGTGTTACTTATGTGATGGAGCTAAGTGTCCCAAACAGGCAAGGTGAGTATACTCGTTGTCTTGGGTGAGGGGAAACAGGCTTAAGTGAGGCCACTGGGGCAGAGCTGTCTTGCTGTTATGTGTCCATGTGGGCCCCGGCGGGGAGGAGTTGGTGGGGGCCAGATGCGGCTGCATGCTTCGTCCATGAGAGTCTATTCCCAGATGCCAGGAGGTGAGTAGTCAGCTCCCATGTTACCCGGTCTGCATCAGGCTGTGGGGAACTCCGTGCATGTGTCGCTTGGACAGGCGATGATTCATGAGTCCCCTCCAGCCATTATCTCGGCTAGGGAGGTGCGTGTTGCAGAGGGCCTGCTGGGTTTCTTGGTGTCCTTCTCCCTTTGGTCTGGGTCCGCTGAGGTCACTGTACCGTTGTTCAGACAGCTGTTGTGGCATATCGCAGGAGTGGTTAGGCAGGTGCTCTGGGTCGCCGCCATCTTGGGCTGTGGGCCTTGCTTGTTCAGCGCCCTTTGTTCAGCTTGCAGGTCGGTTTGAGTGCGCCCCAGTGTGGACCGGGATAACCCCCCCGGCCCAGAGGGGGGGGGGGGGTGCAGGGGCCGGCTGGCACACAACAGTTCAGCGTTAGGCAGAATAGTGGGGAGACAGGGCAGCGGCCGTCCACCCTGCCTCCCCTAGAGTAGGCCGCGGCCTCCGAAGTCTCGGGCTTCCCATGGGGGGGCCCGCAACTCCCGATCTCGGGGTCCGCTACCCTTCCCACATCTGAGTGAGTAGTGTCTCGCTGTTTGCGGGTGTGGGTGGCTGCTTGTTATGGCCCAAAGGCCCGATTTCTCAGGAGCTCCTCCGCCATGCGACCGATCAGCACGGCGGTCCGGCCCCGCCCCCTAGAAATATACATTATATATAAAACCAGTGAGTTTAAAAGAAACTAGTTTTCCAGCAGGCAGACAATTTATATATAATGTATATTTCTTTCATTAATCTTGTTAGGGTTCTGTATCCCTTTTCACTCTGTACTTTCTTTCTCTTTTTATTTAATTCATGAATAGTATTCACACGGCACTGCACTAACTTTGACCGTAATGGTAGCTATGGAGACGATGACAACGTTGCCGGGGTTACGGCGCCGTTGCGTCACGACGTAGCTTAGGCAGGTCAAAGGGCAGTTACACTACTTCCGCACATGCGTGGTGAGTAAATGGGAACTCCGGGTTTTATGCGTTACACCTGAGGAAAGACACTTACATGTATTATTATCGATATATATTTAGTGTTGTTTGCACTTGATATTTGTGTCATTTCATCCTGAGGAAGGTCCCTGTGCGGACCGAAACGTCGATTGATTTGTTCAATGGAATAAAACACCTTTTTTGATATTTGAAGTCCATGAGTGCAGTCTACATTTCTATATTGTTATTTATCAAAGATCCCTAAATGGATTGGCACCCGGCAAACCACACCACTGTACGACCCGTTCGGGTCTTCCTCAAGATCAATGTACCTTAATACATACAGTCAATATATAGTAAATAAAAGCAGTGTACTCACCAATAGAAAAAAAAAATCCCTCAATCCCTCCGTGTGTACCCGGAAGTGAACGCGCGATCATGTGAAGTGCCGTGATTCGAACGTGATGACGTGCTATCAGTTGCTAATATACCAGTGAAACAAGTGATTAGATCGTGGGTATCTATCTCCATAGTCACAATTAGATATGTGAATCTGTGCGTTGTATACATAATAAGAATAGCCGGTGGTATAGTCCCCCAGCTATATATAGTGAAGTTTAAACTGGTGAAGTGAATGAAAACATGTGCTGAAAACATATGTGATGAATAAACGTGCTGGACAAACGTGAACAAATCTCAATTTAAACATCATCTCAAATGCAGGATGTTATCTAGCAAAAAAATAATGTAATATTTTTAAAAAAAAAAAATCATATCAAACCATACAAGAGAGAAGACAAGGACGGAAAAAGCATTGCTATTAAAAGACCACTATAGTGCCAGGAAAACGCACTATAGTGCCCTGAGGGTGCCCCCACCCTCAGGGTCCCACTCCCGTGGCGCTGAAGGGGGAGGAAGGGGTTAATTCCTTAACTTTTTTCCAGCGCCGGGCTCCCTCGGTGCTGGGACTCTCCTCCCTCTTCTGACGTCCCTGGCTGAATGCGCATGCGCGGCAAGAGCCATGCGCGCATTCAGCCAGTCTCATAGAAAAGCATTCTCAATGCTTTCCTATGGACGCTGGCGTCTTCTCACTGTGAAAATCACAGTGAGAAGCGCGGAAGCGCCTCTAGCGGCTGTCAACCCATATGTAAACATACAGCTGCAGGGTTAAACCTAGATGGACCTGGCACCCAGACCACTTCATTGAGCTGAAGTGGTCTGGGTGCCTATAGTGGTCCTTTAAATCCGTTGTGGCTGTAATGGCTTTCAGCCATAGGAGTTATGCGGTACTCAACTCTGCGCAAAACGCTTTTGGGGGACTGTCAGACAGCCAAGGCAAATTAAAATGCGATCACATGGTCTCTAGCTGGCCATAGATCTGCCTGCAGGGGGACTGACTGGGCTGTCAGGCAATACCCCTAATGCTGCAAAAAGAAAAAAAAAATTAGTAAAGCCCCAAAATATTTTTTTTTTTTACATGATATATAAACATATAGTGTATGTATGTATGTGTGTGTGTGTGTATATATATATATATATATATATATTATATTGTATATGTTTCATACTAGTGTATTTGTTTAATACATATATACTGTAAATGATAAAAAATATATACATATAATACATAAATATACACAGAGAAATTATAGATATACCGTATATACTCGAGTATAAGCCGACCCGAATATAAGCCGAGGCCCCTAATTTTACCCCAAAAAACTGGGAAAACTTATTGACTCGAGTATAAGACTAGGGTGAGAAATGCAGCAGCTACTGGTAAATTTCTAAATAAAATTAGATCCTAAAAAAATATTAATTGAATATTTATTTACAGTGTGTGTATAATGAATGCAGTGTGAGTGTATGAATGCAGTGTGAGTGTATGAATGCTGTGTGAGTGTATGAATGCTGTGTGAGTGTATGAATGCAGTGTGAGGGTATGAATGCAGTGTGAGGGTATGAATGCAGTGTGAGTGTATGAATGCGGTGAGTGAGTGTATGAATGCGGTGAGTGAGTGTATGAATGCGGTGAGTGAGTGTATGAATGCATTGAGTGAGTGAGTGAGTGCATTGAGTGAGTGTATGAGTGCAGCGTGTGTGTATGAGTGCAGTGTGAGTGTGTGTGTGTTGCAGAGCCTTGGTGGGGTGTGGGTTTGTTTTTTTATTTTAATTTTTATTATTTAAATTTTTTTTTATTATTATTCATTATTATTTTTATTTATTTAATTTAATTATTATTATTATTGTATTATTATTATTTTTTATTATTACTTATTATTATTTTTTCGGCCCCCCTCCCTGCTTGATACATGGCAGGGAGGGGGGCTCTCCTTCCCTGGTGGTCCAGTGGCATTGGTAGTTCAGTGGGGGGGAGAGGGGGCTGTCAGAGCTGTAACTTACCTGTCCTGCAGCTCCTGTCAGCTCTCTCCTCCTCCGCGCCGTCCGTGCAGCTCCCTCTGTCAGCTCCCAGTGTAAGTCTCGCGAGAGCCGCGGCTCTCGCGAGATTTACACTGGGAGCTGACCGAGGTGCTGAACGGACGGCGCGGAGGAGGAGAGAGCTGACAGGAGCTGCAGGAGAGGTAAGAAAGATCTCTGCAGCCCCCACAGCCCCATTGTCTGTATTATGGCAATGCAAATTGCCATAATACAGACTATTGACTTGAGTATAAGCCGAGTTGGGGTTTTTTAGCACAAAAAATTTGCTAAAAAAACTCTGCTTATACTCGAGTATATATGGTACTATAGATCTACAAATAACAAGGGCACTCACGGTAATGTTCTATGGTGCCTGGTGCTGGTCTAGCAAAATCATGTAGATGTAGCAGAAATGACCACACTCCAAGGTCTTTGTAGAAGTTTTCAAATAAAATGTAACTTTTATTTAATCCATATAAAAAAAATTCTACGTTTCAGCCCCCACATGGAGCTTTCATCAGGACAAGAAAATTATTTTCTTGTCCTGATGAAAGCACCATGTGGGGGTTGTAACGTTGACTTTTTATATGGATTAAATAAAAGTTACATTTTATTTGAAAACTTCTACAAAGACCTTGGAGTGTGGTCATTTCTGCTACATATATATTATACACACACACACACACATATTTACATTCTACATGTATAATTATGTAATTTTTTTACATAATTATGTAATTTTTTATTATTATATAAATAACAATTTGAGTGACCTGCCTGACAATCAAGGCAGAAAGTCCAGAGAGGAAAAAAACAACAATCTGGCAAATTTCAGTGTGCAAAAATGGAAATTGACCAGCATTATATTTAACACTGTAACTTTCCAACACTCCAAGAAACCTGTATATGGGGGGTACTGTTATACTTGGGAGACTTAACTGAACACAAATATTAGCTTTTTAAAACCGTAAAATGTATTACAATGATGATCTCATCAGTAAAAGTGCAGTTTTTTGTGTTAAAAATGCCAAAACTTTATATGAACAATAACTTTGGCCAGCGTTTATGACTAAGTAGCTACTAAAAAAGACGGGACATTTTAAATACCTTGGGTTGTCTACATTTCAACATTACATATTCAAATGGTATGCTATGATAGGGGATGGGGCTAATTCTCATTCCTGGGCTACCATACGGTATCAAAGGCATCATGTCCATTTATGTGTTTGCACATTGAAATTTGACAGATTAGATATTTTTTTTATTTGATCCTGTAATTTTCCAAAACACTATGAAACCTGGACATAGGGGGCTACTGTTGTACTCGTAAGACATTACTGAACACATCATCGGTGAAACGGCAGTTTATTTGTGAAAAACGTAAAAAACGAACGTTAAATAATTTACTACATTTTTTTATTTTATTCATATTAAATTATATTTCGTATGTGAATATTTGATGTGAAATGAAAGCTCTGTTCCTCCTGAACAAAATATATATATATATATATATATATATATATGTGTGTGTGTGTGTGAGTGCACTATAGGCTACTGGAGTGCCCCCTCCCTCGTTCAAAAAGGTTAAAACCTCTTCAGCCACTTACCTGAATCCAGCGATGCTGTCCATCGGCGCTGGGTCAATCTCCACCCACACTCCTCCCCGCCGGCGGGGGAGACCTAATGCACATGCACATGCATGGCAATGGCCGCTCGCGTTAGACCTCCCCATAGGAAAACATTATTCAATGCTTTCCTATGGGGAAAATCTGATGCTGGAGGTCCGTGAGGACATCCAGCATCAGATAACAGACCAAAAGTCAGTTTGGATTCTGGAAGCCCTCTAGTGGCTGTCTGGTAGACAGCCACAGATGGCAGACTTGGAGATTCAATGTAAACATTGCAGTTCTCTGGAACTGCAATGTTTTACATTGCAGAACTAAGTGCAAAAGGGACACAGCACCCAGACCACCTTAATGAGCTGAAGTAGTCTGAGTGCCTACAGTGTCCCTTTAATATGAAAGAGGTAAATTATGGTTGAACATACTTATAGCAGAAATTTCAGGTTTTGTTTTGATTATAACTTGTAAAATTGACTCCGTCCTCACGGGTTAAAGTGAAGTAACCTTCCTGACCCCTAATATCTGTAGTCTACGAAATATGGTATCATTTGTACTATCTGAGTGTGGAAATTCACTAAGTGACATTCACGAGGGGCATGCAATTTAAATAAATAAGATATACATTTTGCAATGTGTGTACAATACAGCACATTTTGACACAAGAATTGTTTTACACTGCGGCTAAAGGGCTGGCTGTCAAATTTCATTTGAATTCCACACATGAACGATATAGGAATTACAGGCATTTTTTATATTCTTCAGTTTAAGGAGGGAAAGGTAATGGGGGTCAAAAGTTCCTTTTTTTTCTCTCACCATCTTTGTATTTTACTTTGTTGGTTAATATGACAAGAGAGCTTACAAAACATCTTTAAAGGACCACTATAGGCACCCAGACTACCTCAGGTCTGGGTGCCAGGTCCATCTAGTGTTAACCCTGCAGCTGTAAACATAGCAGTTTTTTTTCCCAAATACTGGACGACACTCCGTATCAGGAACAGAACTGATTTTTAATGCCACATACTCTGCTTTTATGCAGTTCTCCCATGCAAGGGAGACACCCACAGAAAATTAAGAATTATCCAATCACTAGCTGGTTACAGTACACGTATTCCCTGCCCTTAGCTTGAGAGAGAACTTAATTATCTGTACAGTTTAAACACACATTTTCCCCCAATTACTAGATGTACCCCAAAACTATAACCTACACCCATCCATTATACATCTGGGTGAACAACATATCCAAAAATCACCCAGATCAGAGCAGGGGTTTAAAAGTTTTGTGGAAGTCCTATTTGACTGACCGCATGCACATTTTCATGCCCGAAACAGTTGCAGAGAATTAGGCTGGGCGGCCGGTCTATTTCCAATGTTAACGTCAGTTCAAACAGACGAACGGCAATCGTTCGTGCAAACCGTCAATGTTAAAGTGCCGTTCGAGTTGTCGAACGGCGTTCAACTCCAGTCAAAGCGTTGAAGGTTGGAGAAGGTAAAGTTCAGCCGTATTTGTGGCGTGTCCGTTTTGAGTTCCATGAACTCGACGACCAAACACCGCTGAACGCGTTTGACTGAATTAAAATGGCTGCCGCCACGTGTTCGTATGTCGAATGGCAGCCACTTTGACTACTTTGGCACTTCTGCTGCATCCAAAGTGCCATTTCAAAAGTGCATATCCTTTCCCATAGGATTTAAAGGGGCAGAAATAGTGTAAAATACTGCAACAAGTAAGGGTAGGGACAGCCAACAATAAAAAAGGTGATGAGTAGCAAAGCACAGTCCGCTACTCTTAATTACAACTCCCATGATTCTTTAGCCATCTGTTACATTCAAAGAATTATGGGAGGTGAAAACCATCTACATTAGGGGAAGCAATTGAGCACTTCTCTACACAGATCAGAAAGTGATGAATAAACATGACAGGCATTAGGGTTGTTGCCATCAATTTTTAAAGGACCACTATAGTGCCAGGAAAACACTCTCTTTTTCCTGGCACGATGTTGCCCTGAGGGTGCCCCCACCCTCAGGGTCCCCCTCCCGCCGGGCTCTGGAGAGGAAGGGGTTAAACACTTACCTTTCTCCAGCACCGGGCGGAGAGCTTTCCTCCTCCTCTCCTCCTTCCTCGCGACGTCATCGGCTGAATGCGCATGCGCGGCAGGAGCCGCGCGCGCATTCAGCCAGTCGCATAGGAAAGCATTTACAATGCTTTCCTATGGACGCTGGCGTCTTCTCACTGTGATTTTCACAGTGAGAAGCACACAAGCGCCTCTAGCGGCTGTCAATGAGACAGCCTCTGGAGGCTGGATTAACCCTCAGTGTAAACATAGTAGTTTCTCTGAAACTGCTATGTTCATAAAAAAAAAAAAAAGAGAGTTAATCCTAGAGGGACCTGGCACCCAGACCACTTCATTAAAGGGACAATATAGTCACCTGAACAACTTTAGCTCAATGAAGCAGTTTTGGTGTATAGAACATGCCCCTGCAGCCTCACTGCTCAATCCTCTGCCATTTAGGAGTTAAATCCCTTTGTTAATGAACCCTAGTCACACCTCCCTACATGTGACTTGCACAGCCTTCCATAAACACTTCCTGTAAAGAGAGCCCTATTTAGGCTTTTATTGCAAGTTCTGTTTAATTAAGATTTTCTTATCCCCTGCTATGTTTATGGCTTGCTAGACCCTGCAAGAATCTCCTGTATGTGATTAAAGTTTAATTTACACTGTGTGCAGAATTATTAGGCAAATGGGTATTTTGACCACATCATCCTCTTTATGCATGTTGTCTTACTCCAAGCTGTATAGGCTCGAAAGCCTACTACCAATTAAGCATATTAGGTGATGTGCATCTCTGTAATGAGAAGGGGTGTGGTCTAATGACATCAACACCCTATATCAGGTGTGCATAATTATTAGGCAACTTCCTTTCCTTTGGCAAAATGGGTCAAAAGAAGGACTTGACAGGCTCAGAAAGTCAAAAATAGTGAGATATCTTGCAGAGGGATGCAGCACTCTTAAAATTGCAAAGCTTCTGAAGCGTGATCATCGAACAATCAAGCGTTTCATTCAAAATAGTCAACAGGGTCGCAAGAAGCGTGTGGAGAAACCAAGGAGCAAAATAACTGCCCATGAACTGAGAAAAGTCAAGCGTGCAGCTGCCAAGATGCCACTTGCCACCAGTTTGGCCATATTTCAGAGCTGCAACATCACTGGAGTGCCCAAAAGCACAAGGTGTGCAATACTCAGAGACATGGCCAAGGTAAGAAAGGCTGAAAGACGACCACCACTGAACAAGACACACAAGCTGAAACGTCAAGACTGGGCCAAGAAATATCTCAAGACTGATTTTTCTAAAGTTTTATGGACTGATGAAATGAGAGTGAGTCTTGATGTGCCAGATGGATCGATTGGTAAAGGGCAGAGAGCTCCAGTCCGACTCAGACGCCAGCAAGTTGGAGGTGGAGTACTGGTTTGGGCTGGTATCATCAAAGATGAGCTTGTGGGGCCTTTTCGGGTTGAGGATGGAGTCAAGCTCAACTCCCAGTTTCTGGAAGACACCTTCTTCAAGCAGTGGTACAGGAAGAAGTCTGCATCCTTCAAGAAAAACATGATTTTCATGCAGGACAATGCTCCATCACACGCGTCCAAGTACTCCACAGCGTGGCTGGCAAGAAAGGGTATAAAAGAAGAAAATCTAATGACATGGCCTCCTTGTTCACCTGATCTGAACCCCATTGAGAACCTGTGGTCCATCATCAAATGTGAGATTTACAAGGAGGGAAAACAGTACACCTCTCTGAACAGTGTCTGGGAGGCTGTGGTTGCTGCTGCACGCAATGTTGATGGTGAACAGATCAAAACACTGACAGAATCCATGGATGGCAGGCTTTTGAGTGTCCTTGCAAAGAAAGGTGGCTATATTGGTCACTGATTTGTTTTTGTTATGTTTTTGAATTTAAGAAATGTATATTTGTGAATGTTGAGATGTTATATTGGTTTCACTGGTAAAAATAAATAATTGAAATGGGTATATATTTGTTTTTTGTTAAGTTGCCTAATAATTATGCACAGTAATAGTCACCTGCACACACGGATATCCCCCTAAAATAGCTATAACTAAAAACTACTTCCAAAAATATTCAGCTTTGATATTAATGAGTTTTTTGGGTTCATTGAGAACATGGTTGTTGTTCAATAATAAAATTAATCCTCAAAAATACAACTTGCCTAATAATTCTGCACTCCCTGTAGAGATTGAGATACAATTATTTAAGGTAAATTACATCTGTTTGAAAGTGAAACCAGTTTTTTTTTTCATGCAGGCTCTGTCAATCCTAGCCAGGGGAGGTGTGGCTAGGGCTGCATAAACAGAAATAAAGTGATTTAACTCCTAAATGACAGTGAATTGAGCAGTGAAATTACAGGGGAATAATCTATGCACTAAAACTGCTTTATTTAGCTAAAGTAATTTAGGTGACTATAGTGTTCCTTTAAGCTGAAGTGGTCTGGGTGCCTAGAGTGGTCCTTTAAGTAAAGTTTGTGTTGCCAATGCTAGATGCAGTGTGATCAGAGAGTCTCCAATTATAAAACTACATTTTATACATCTACTGAATCTGAATGCAGGACATATACCTGCAGCGAAACTATTATAGTATTTAGTTTGTATGCTATTTAATAACTGTAGTCTGAAAACCAAATCTCCTTTGCATATAACTGACCTCGCTCATTGTCTTAAAGTAAAACTATGTATTTATGCGGTGTGAAAGAACTGCAGAACTCGTTCAAACTGTAGCATGATAATAGTAAAAAGGCAGTTTGAAGTGGACCCATCTTTTTCTGCATTATTGGTGTTCTTATATAATAAAATAATGTGCAAATTAAGACTTTTTTGCTGTTGGGAATTTAAAAATGCTTATTAGCTTTGCGTGTTTAGAGATTTCCTCTTCTTAAATCCCTTGCCATATGTAACTTGAAAGAAAAGAGGGATTTAGCAGATGGTCTAAATTTACAAACTGAAATGGACACCAAAAATTATGACCAAGTCAGGTAAAATAGTCTCTACATTACTTGAGAATAAATTGAAAATGGAGCACATTAGAAAAAAAATAATCAGGAAAAATGATAAAATGCATTTTATGTTGGATCTTAAATTATCTATTAAAATTGTTAAAACAAATCGTTACTTCTGATGACATTTATAAGTATCTGTGTTCATGTTTTGATGGTTTGGAGATGGGGGCACTGGGAATGAATTGAATACCAGTCTTTTGACTTGTCCAGTTTCATTATTCACAAAGCCCCTTCTTTTACTTTCTCACAGCTGCATCAGAGAGCAGTTTGTGTCTGTCTCTGCCAAGCACAATTTGCAAAGTCTTTTACACAGAGCTTTCTTTTCTAGCCCATCCTCTTGTAAGTGTTTACAGCAGTTACAGTAGCTTCCAAAGGTCATGGCTCTTAGCATGGGAAAGAACCATGGCACATTCTCACATAACGCTTACATGACAAAGGGAGATGAACACCTTTTCCTTGTTAATGCGCTTTTCAACTAGATTGTTTGTGCTGATTTGTTCTCTGCATTCTAAAGGTTCCTATTTTTTTTTATTTTTTTTTGTCTTAAAGATCCTGGAGTAAAATTAAAGGCACTCTATAGTCAACATATAAAAGCAAGAAAGACAGGTCCCCCAGCCTTCCTTCTTGCTTTTATATGAACTTTCATTGATTACAAATAATTTTCGGAGGGTTTTTATATTAAAAACTTACCTCCGTTCCAGCGCCGAGCTCCCAGCCATGCCGCGCCCCCTTTTTCGTCAAAATGACGAAATCGCGGGGCCCAATAGGACGCTTCTCTGAGAGAAGCGTCATCGCGATGTGGTGCACATGCGCGGCTTCGCGCTGCACCAATCGCGTTCTTCATAGAGCGGCATTGACAGCCGCCCTATGAAGAAATTCAGCGCTTTACCGCGCATGTGCGCGGAATGCGCGTTCGCGAGCTGAGCTGTCTGACAGCTCAGCTCGCTTTCTAAAACTAACAATAAGGGGGGGGACCTACTCTTCCCCCCCCCCCCCCGGCCCCCACCCCTGAGCGGTGGGTGGGGGCCCTAAAAATAACAATAAGGGGGGACCTAATGTCCCCCCCGGCCCCCACCCCTGAGCGGCGGGTGGGGGCCCTAAAATTCACAATGGGGGGGGGGGGATCTACTGTCCCCCCTTAGCGGCGGGTGGGGGCCTTAAAATTATCAATATGGGGGGGGGGACCTACTGTCCCCCCCAGCCCCCACCCCTGTGCGGCGGGTGGGGGCCCTAAAATTCACAATAAGGGGGGGACCTACTGTCCCCCCACCCCTGAGCGGCGGGTGGGGGCCCTAAAATTATCAATAAGGGGGGGGGACCTACTGTCCCCCCCGGCCCCTACTCCTGAGCGGCGGGTGGGGGCCCTAAAATTATAAATAAGGGGGGGACCTATTGTCCCCCCCGGCCCCCACCCCTGAGCGGTGGGTGGGGGCCCTAAATACAAAGGGGGGGGGCTAGTTAACCCTTCCCTCCCCCCCCTCCCAAAAAAAAAACTTATCTCCCTACCTACCCCCTCACCCTAAAAATAATGAGGGGGGGACCTTTAACTAAAAACCTGTAAAAAAAAAATATATATATATATGATAAAAACAACTTACCATTCGATGTTTTCTTTCTTCTAAAATCTTCTTTCTTCAGCCCCAAAAAAGGCAAAATAAAAAGCCATAATAACCGACGCAATTAAAAAAAAAAAAAAAAAAAACAGAGCGCAAAAAAAATAATCCATCTTCACCCATGGAGGGCTCCGCGCAGACTGAGCTCCGCAGGGCGGAGGAAGGCTTATAAAGCCTTGCCCCGCCCTGCAATTGGGCTAAGAACACTCTGACAGCCTCAGCACACAAAGCGCGTTCACAGTGCTTTGTGTGCTGATAGCCCGTCTGAAGTATTCACCCATGCGTGAATACGTCAGATGTGAGGCCTTTTTAGGGCCTCTGAACTCGGAAGTCCCTCTGGTGGCCGTCTGACTGCAACAAGAGGTGTTCCAAGCTTCCAATGTAAACACTGCATTTTCTCAGAAAATACAGTGCTTACAAGAAAAAGGCTGCAGGGAGCTGTAGCACTCACCTGAACAACCTCATTAAGCTGAAGTTGTTCAGGTGACTATAGTGTCCCATTAATATAGAAGTATGTTGTTTATGGCCAATACCAATAGTGATACATTTACTTAGTAGCTCTGTCACTTTTTCTTTAAAGGGACACTATGGTCACCAGAATAACTACAGCTTATTGCATTTGTTCTGGTGAGTAGAATCATTCCCTTAAGGCTTTTTTCTGTAAACACTGTTTTTTTCCAGAGAAAATGCAGTGTTTACATTACAGCCTAAAGATAACTTCACTGGCCACTCCTCAGATGGCTGCTAAAGGTGCTTCCTGGGGCAGTGCTGCAGGGAAGGTATGGAGACGCAAACATTTCCTCAGAGATGCATTGAGATTGCACATTCATGACTGTCACTTTTACTAGCTATTAGCTCTACCATTATTCTATTATATTCACCCATGCATATTATATACTTTTAATTTTAAATTATTATAGTTTTCGCTTTATACCCTATGTCTATATAGCACATTAAAGGAGCACTATAGTCAGCATACAAAAGCAAGAAAGACAGATCCCCTAGCCGCCTTTCTTGCTTTTATATTAATTTCCCCTTTATAAAAAATATATCATAGCGATCTGGTGAGCATAACCAACTTCGCGCTTCACCAATCGTGTTCTTCATAGAGCGGCATTGAGCTCTACCGCGCATGTGTGCATTAGGGAGCTGAGCTGACTGACTGACCCTCAGACACTATATATAGAAATATCTCTATATATATATAGTGTTTGTACACAAACACTCTCATTGAAAATAAATATTGTTAAACATACACACACACACACACACACACACACTATCTATATCTATCTACCGTATATACTCGAGTATAAGCCGACCCGAATATAAGCCGAGGCCCCTAATTTTACCCAAAAAAACTGGGAAAACTTATTGACTCGAGTATAAGACTAGGGTGGGAAATGCAGCAGCTACTGGTACATTTCTAAATAAAATTAGATCCTAAAAAAATTATATTAACTGAATATTTATTTACAGTGTGTGTATATAATGAATGCAGTGTGTGTGTATGCAGTGTGTGTGTATGAGTGCAGTGTGTATATAATGAATGGAGTGCAGTGTGTGTATATGAGTGCAGTGTGTGTGTATGAGTGCAGTGTGTGTACAATGAATGCAGTGCAGTGTGTGTATGAGTGCAGTGTGTGTGTATGAGTGCAGTGTGTATGAATGCAGTGTGTATATAATGAATGCAGTGCAGTGTGTGTGTGTGAGTGCAGAGCATTGGTGGGGGGTGGGCATTTTATTAATTATGATTTAATTATTATTTTAATTTTTTTTAATGTTATTTTTTTTTAGGTAACTTTTTTTATTTTATTATTAATTGTATTATTTTTTTTATGTTATTATTTTAATATTTTTTTTTATTATTATTATTTGTTTTATTATTAATATGTTTTCGTCCCCCCTCCCTGCTTGTTAGCTGGCCAGGGAGGGGGGCTCGCACTCCCTGGTGGTCCAGTGGATGGGCTGTAGGAGGGGGCTGTCAGGAAGCTGTAACTTACCTTCACAGCAGCTCCTGTCAGCTCCCTTCTCTCTTCTCCGGTGCGTGCAGCTCCCAGGTCAGCTCCCTCTGCAACTCTCGCGGCCGCGCGGAGCGTTGCCACGGTAACCCGTGGCAACGCTCTGACCCCGCGGCTCTCGCGAGAGTTGCCCCCCCGCGGCACATCTTCCTCCTCCGGTGCCTCCCGGTCATGTGAGAGTGAGGTCCTTGCGAGGACCTCACAATCACATGGCCGGTATAGCTGGCTCAAGCATTGCCAGCAGGGGGACCAACTGTAATGACAGTTGGTCCCCCTGCTGGCTGAAAATAAAATAAAAATTATGTTAAAAGTGTAAAAAAAAAAATTTATACTTAGATCATATATATATATATTATATATATATGATCTAAGTATATATATACACATATACATACACACACATACACCGTCTAGGTGTATTTTAATATTAATATATATATAATTATATATATATATTAATATAAAATTACACGTAGACTGATACTGATTAAATATATATATAATTATTGTTATATATATATTTATAAATAATATAAAATAAATAAATATGTAAATACGTAAAAAAATAAAATAAAATAAATAATTAAAAATAAAATATTAAAAAATATATAGATGTGTTTTATTTCGTTCTAACTGTATTGTGATATTAATATATATATATTTATATCAAAATACACGTAGAACGAAATAATATATATATCTATATACATAAATATATACGTATATATCACTATATATATATACCTATATATAAATAAAAATATAAAAAAAAATATATATATATATATATATACGTATATATACACATATGTATATATATACATATATTAATTCTACACATATATTTATGTAATAATTTTACATAATTAGGTATCCTAATTAATTACAATTAGCGGGACCTGCCTGACCACCCATGCCGAAAGTATAGGGAATTTAATTTGCTAGCACTATATTTAACCCTATAACTTTCCAAGACACCATAAAACCTGTACATGGGGGGTACTGTTTTACTCGGGAGACTTCGCTGAACACAAATATTAGTGTTTCAAAACAGTAAAATGTATTACAACCATGATATCGCCAGTAAAAGTGAAGTTTTTTGCATTTTTCACGCACAATATTATTGCTGCAATACTTTTTACTGTTTTGAAACACAAATATTTGTGTTCAGCGAAGTCTCCTGAGTACAACAGTACCCCTCATGTACAGGTTTTATGGTGGTTTCAAAAATTACAGCGTCAAATATAAGGCTTGTGTTTAATTTTTTTCACATTAAAATTCGCCAGATTGCTTACGTTGCCTTTATGACCCTATGGTAGCCCAAGAATGAAAATTACCCCTATAATGGCATACCATTTGCAATAGTAGACAACCAAAGGTATTGCAAATGGGGTATGTCCAGTCTTTTTTAGTAGCCACTTAGTCACAAACACTGGCCAAAATTGGCGTTTTTTGCATTTTTCACACACAAACAAATACGAACGCTAACTTTGGCCAGTGTTTGTGACCAAATGGCTACTAAAAAAGACTGGACATCGCTTATTTGCAATACCTTGGGTCGTCTACTATTGCAAATGGTATGCCATTATGGGTGTAAATTTATTTCCTGGGCTACTATACAGTCTCAAAGGCAACGTAACCAATCTGGCGAATTTCAATTTCAAATGTAACACGCTATATTTGACCCTGTAACTTCCCAAAACACCATAAAACCTGTACATAGGGGGTACTGTTTTACACGTGAGACTTTGCTGAATACAAATATGTGTATTTTATTGCAGTAAAAGCAAACAGTATTATGACATTGACAGTAAAAATGTCATGTAGAACGAAAAAAATAAAAAAAAATCTTATTTTGTCCCATTTTTTTCATATTAAATTATGTTTCATAGCTAAATATTTGATATTAAATGAAAGCCCTGTTTCCCCTGAATAAAATGATATATAATAAGGGGGGGGTGCATTTAATATGAAAGAGGTGAATTACGGTTGGACAGACATATGGCGCAAATGCCAGGTTTTGTTTACGTTTTGTTTCGTTCACAACTTGTACATTTGGCTGCAGTGTTAAGGGGTTAAGGAAGTGGGCAAAAAACTGGTTTCACTTTCAAACAGATGTAATTGACCTTAAATAATTGTATCTCAATCTCTAAATTGAACTTTAATCACATACAGGAGGCTCTTGCAGGGTCTAGCAAGCTATTAACATAGCAGGGGATAAGAAAATCGTAATTAAACATAACTTGCAATAAAGAAAGCCTAAATAGGGCTCTCTTTACAGGAAGTGTTGTGCAAGTCACATGCAGGAAGGTGTGACTAGGGTTCATAAACAAAGGGATTTAACTCCTAAATGGCAGAGGATTGAGCAGTGAAATTGCAGGGGAATGATCTATACACTAAAACTGCTTTATTTAGCTGAAGTAATTTAGGTGACTATAGTGTTCCTTTAAGCCCCTTTTCAGGAACGAAATTCACAAGTTTTATTTCGCCGGAAAATTTCGCATTTTTCTCCCAATGTGATGTGCCATCAAATCTAATGCGCGTTCAAATTTTGTAAACTTTATTTTCAAAAAAACGTGCACATTAGATCTGAGCACGATATATTTATATAAAAGGAGACACCTTTCCATGTAACCATTTTATCATTATTCTTGGCAAAACATTGGTATATTTCATCTCTTTTTTAAATTTATATTTTACACAAATACAAAAAAACTGCATTGAATTTTCACTGTGAATATTATTCTTGTTGTGGAGCAAGTGACAGTCAGAGTCATGGTTGGCATTATGGCATATATGTAACAGAAATAAAATCTGCAGAATAAAGTTTCAAAAATCTAATTTCTTCAGTTTACTCGCTGTCTGACTTACTTTTTTCCCCTCACTGTAGGTTATAGTGGGGTTTAAAAATTATTTGTCCACTGACAAAGAAATTATCAGCCTATAATTTTAATGGTAGGTGTATTTTTTTTTTTTTATTTTTTTTATTCATACGCAACTCAAAAGGGAGAAAGCAAAATCAAGGAACACAGTTCAGGGGGAAACAGTTTGACTTCTATATAGCTGTAGACATTTTGAGTGTGTTGTTCTGACAAAAAAAAAATTAACCTGTGAGTCGAATGTTTGTGTTTTTTGTTGTGGTAGTATAACCACCTTGCCTTGCAAAAGTATTCACCCCCCTTGACTTTTTACCTTTTTTGTTACATTACAGCCATAAGTTTTATTAATTTGAATTTTATGTGATGGATCAGAACACACTAGTCTAAGTTGGTGAAGTGAAATGTGAAAAATATATACATGCATTTTTTTTTCCAAATAGAAAACAGAAAATTGGCATGTGCGTATGTATTCACCCCCTTTGTTATGAAGCCCATAAAAAAATCTGGTGCAACCAATTACCTTCAGAAGTCACATAATTAGTGAAATGATGTCCACCTGTGTGCAATCTAAGTGTCACATGATCTGTCATTACATATACACACCTTTTTTGAATGGCCCCAGAAGCTGCAACACCTAAGCAATAGGCACCACTAACCAAACCCTGCCATGAAGACCAATTAACTCTCCAAACAAGTAAGGGACAATGTTGTTGAGAAGTACACATCAGGGTTAGGTTATAAAAATATATCCAAATCTTTGATGATTCCCAGGAGCACCATCAAATCTATCATAACCAAATGGAAAGAACATGGCACAACAGCAAACCTGCCAAGTGACGGCTGCTGACCAAAACTCATGGACCGGGCAAGGAGGCCATTTATCAGAGAGGCAGCACAGAGACCTAAGGTAACCTTGGAGGAGCTACAGAGTTCCACAGCAGAGACGGGAGTATCTGTACATAGGATGACATTAAGCTATACGCTCCATAGAGTTGTGCTTTATGGCAGAGTGGCCAGACGAAAGCCATTACTTTCGGCAAAAAACAAAATGGTCCGTTTTGAGTTAGTGAAAAGGCATGTGGGAGACTGCCAAAATGTATGGAGGAAGGTGCTCTGGTCTGATGAGACTAAAATTGAACTTTTCGGCCATCAAAGAAAACGCTATGGTCTGGTGCAAACCCAACACATCACCCAAAGAACACCATCCCCACAGTGCAACATGGTGGTGGCAGCATCATGCTGTGGGTATGTTTTTCAGCAGCAGCGACTGGGAAACTGGTCAAAGTTGAGGGAAAGATTGATGGTGCTAAATACAGGGATATTCTTGAGCAAAACCTGTACCACTCTGTGCGTGATTTGAGGCTAGGACGGAGGTTCACCTTCCAGCAGGACAATGACCCCAAACACACTGCTAAAGCAACACTTGAGTGGTTTAAGGGGAATTAGTAAATGTGTTGGAATGGCCTAGTCAAAGCCCAGACCTCAATCCAATAGAAAATCTATGGTCAGACTTAAAGATTGCTGTTCCCAAGTGCAAACCATCCAACTTGAAGGAGCTGGAGCAGTTTTGCAAGGAGGAATGGGCTGTCTCTGGGTTCCATCTCTGTGATGTTGGCACTGATGCTAGTGGCTCCAATTGTGGCAGAGAGTCCTGAGGGAGTCCCAAGACTGGTAAGTGTTGTTGCCTCGTGTAGATCCGCAATGGTGTGTTTATCCTCTCCCGATATTGAATTCAGCTTTTCCAGAGGAAAGAGAGAAATGGTTGAAGGGTGCGTGTCCATGCTAGAATGCTTCCAGAGATATCAGTGTAGAAGGTCAGGGACATTGTTTCAAAGTTGTAGGGTGTAGGTCCTTCATGGGAGCCATCATCGCAAGCTTGTCTTTGCTGTTTTGAAAGTGGACTACCAGGTTGTGCGGTACCGTGGCCGGAGCTCTAGGGGAGTTTGGAGTTCGAAAGTGACCATCTAGACCCACCGCTTTGGCCTGCTTTGGGTTTAGTAGAGCCGTCATGAGGTGTTGCAGTAAATGTGGTAGTTCTGCTGTGGGACTGTCCTCTAGGATCCCTTTTATTTTCTGGTTGTTTCTGCGTTTTATATCTTCAATCATTGCGATGCGCCTGTCATAAGATTTGTGTTGTTGTTGCAGTGTTTTTACTACCTGCTTTAGTGAAGTTATCTGTTGAGTACTGATACTAGCTGTAGTTTCATGGTCCCCAATCAGACTTTCAGATCTGCTCGGATAACTATGAGCATGTTCCTCTGGGGGTCAGCCAGTAATTCCTTCAACACTGTGGTGGTTACCGGAGATGTGTTTGGATTTGTTGGTGCCGGAGGAGGTGGACGTGTGCTGAGCATTTCCTCCATCTCTCCCTTGAGAGAAAGGTCGTCTGAGAGTTCAGAGTATGTGTCTGGGTCGGCGGCCATCTTCATGTTCACAGCCACGGGGGTGTTTGTCTCGTGCCTGAGAGTGCGCTACCAGCGGGTAAGGTGGGGTTTTTATGCTCGGTATTGCGGAGCTTGCGGTGGATGCGATCGCTCAGTTTGGAAGCTCAGTTTGGAATAACAAATAATCCAGTAAAACGCATGTCAAAAAAGGTATAAATTAATTTGCATGTCAATGAGTGAAAAAAGTATTTGATCCCCTATCAATCAGCAATATTTCTGGCTCCCAGATTTCTCTTATACAGGTAATGTGCTGAGATTAGGAGCACTCTCTTAAAGGGAGTGCTCCTAATCTGAGCTTGTTACCTGTATAAAAGACACCTGTCCACAGAAGCAATCATTCAGATTACAAACTCTTCACCATGGCCAAGACCAAAGAGCTGTCCAAGGATATCAGGGACAAGGTTGTAGACCTACACAAGGCTGGGCTACAAGACCATCTCCAAGCAGCTTCGTGAGAAGGTGACCGCAGTTGGTGCGATTATTCGCAAGTGGAGGAAACCCAAAATAACTGTCCGTCTCCCTTGGTCTGGTGCTCCATGCAAGATCTCACTTCGTGGAGTTTCAATAATCATGTGTAACACCCACCTGGGGAATTTGTGGAGTAGATGGAACCCAAATGCAGCGGAACAGCACTCCCTTACTATCAAGACCCTTAAGAGCACCTGGAATTGGAGACAGGGAACCAGAGGGTCTGTGGTGGTCGTGGAGGCCTTTAATGTATAGAAGAATTCCAGGAAGCAGGAGCAAGGAATTAAGAAGCAAATAGCAGTCAGCCAGCAGACAGAAGTAGTTGATCAATCTGGAGTCAGGTCAGGAAGCAGGCCAGAGCAATCATCCGAGGAATCAAGGATCAGGAACATAGACTGAAAATCAGGGCAATAGGCAGGTATATAGCAATAAGCAAAAAAATCAAGCAGTGACTGGAAGGTGTGCTGGGTTTAAATAGGTGGCTGGGATCACATGACCGGCCACCTCCCACCAGTAGGTGGAGCACACAGGGGTTATATAAAGAGGTCAGGTACTCTGCGCCATCTTGCTTTACACCATAGTCCCTGACCTGTTCCTCTCCTGTGGATCTGCAGCTTTCCTCCTTCTCCACCCTGTGCAGACTGCGGGGTCCGCATGGCGGCTGCCATTTTGCCGCGGCAGCGTGCTCCCCACGGACCGTGGCGGTGAGAGGTACAGAAGAAGCCGCCGCAGACCCGGGAGAGGGGTCTCCAGGAGCGCTGAGTACCGCAACTCTGCCGCAAGTGCGGCGCGTGCGCCCAGGGGCAGGTGAGTACCCAGCCGTGCCGTAACATCATGAGAACGGTGAGGATTCAGACCAGAACTACATGGGAGGTCACCAAGAAAACAATTGGTAACACACTACGCCGTGAAGGACTGAAATCCTGCAGCGCCCACAAGGTCCCCCTACTCATGAAAGCACATGTACAGGCCCATCTCAAGTTTGCCAATGAACATCTGAATGATTCAGAGGAGAACTAGGTGAA
This sequence comes from Pelobates fuscus, assembly GCF_036172605.1. Lineage (NCBI taxonomy): Eukaryota > Metazoa > Chordata > Amphibia > Anura > Pelobatidae > Pelobates > Pelobates fuscus. The sequence goes on from NC_086320.1 coordinate 236,914,461, forward strand.
AGTGTTGTGGTCAATGCTGCTGTAGTGGAGCTCCCTGTACCCCGGCTGGGTACCTCCGTCTAGGACCGCTTCCTAGCTGGAACAGGGGAAAACCTCAGCGCTTCTGCCTCACACACTGCATTTAAACATTACATACAAACACACCGCAGTGTGTTTGTATAGTGTGTGTATATAATTCAGTGTGTTTGTATAGTGTGTGTATATAATGCAGTGTGTTTGTATAGTGTGTGTATATAATGCAGTGTGTTTGTATAGTGTGTTTGTGTATATAATGGAGTGTGTGTGTGTGTGAGGGGGCATTTTTGATAAAAAATTTTTATTTTTTTTTATATATTAAATTATTATTATTTTTTGTTGTCACCCCTCCCTATTTCATACTTGGCCAGGGAGGGGGGGGGGGGGATATAGAAGTCCCTGGTGGTCCAGTGGCATTGGCTGAGCTATGGGAGGGGCGGGCAGCAAGCATTTACTCACCTCCAGCTCCTCCAGCGTAAGTCTCGCGGCCAGTGTGCCGCGCGGAGCGTTGCCATGGTAACCCAGGTGAGTAAATGCTTCCTGCCAGCCCCCCCCCCAGGACCGCCGGGCTTGTAATGAGCCTGGCGGTCCTAGGAGGTATTATCGACCATATCAGTATCTATATTGGCCGATACCGATATTGCCGAAAATACCGAATATCGGCCGATTATATCGGTAAAACCGAGAATCGGTCGATCCCTAATTAAAACACTAAAATTATCTACAAACACCCCTTCATTCAAACACCAACACTACACACAAAACGCACACCTGCATTTAAAGTCCTACACCACATATAAACACCCATGCATTCAGACGCAAATTTTACAAACAAATACACCACTACATTCCAATGGCAACAGTACATACATACAAATACACCCATCAACGTGAGGTGCCTGGATGAAAGAGCAGGACTACAGCACTTCTGATTCTGAGTCTGTGGGTAAGCAGTTGGATGTCTCTAAAACTGATTGCCATGATGTGCAAAATTTCTGCCTCTAAAACTGCCATGATATCCCACAATTATGCTTCTAAAACTGCCATGTTATGCCAATTTTATGCATCTAAAGCTGATTGCCAAGGTGTGCCAATTTTATGCATCTAAAGCTGATTGCCAAGGTGTGCCAATTATATGCATCTACAAGCTGATTGCCATGGTGTCCCCTTTTATGCTTTTAAAACTGATTGCCATGGTGTGCCAATTTTATGCCTCTAAAGCTTGTTGCCATGGTGTGCCAATTTTATGCACCTAAAGTTGCCATGATGTGCCAAGTTTATACATCTAAAACGAATTGCCATGATGTACCAATGTTATGCATCTAAAGCTGATTGCCATGGTATGCCAATTGTATGCATCTAAAGCAGATTTTCATGGTGTGCCAATTTTATGCCTCTAAATCTGATTGCCACGGTGTGCCAATTGTATGCATCTAAAGCAGATTGCTATAGTGTGCCAATTGCATACCTTTAAAGCGGTTTGCCATGGTGTGCCAATTTTATGCCTCTAAAAGTAATGGTCATGGTATGCCAATTGTGTGCATCTAAAGCGGATTGCTGTGGTGTGCCAATTGTATGCCTCTAAAGCTGATTGCTATGGTGTTCATGGTGTTTTAAAATATGCATTAAAAGCAAGTGGGTCTAGAAAAATTACTGTTTTGAAAAGTGGGTCTCTGCCCATAAAAGTTTGGGAAGCCCTGTTATAGACTGATCATTTCTTTGTCAGTGGGCAAATGTTCAAAATCAGCAGGGGATCAAATACCGTATTTATCGGCGTATAACACGCACAGGCGTATAACACGCACCTCATTTTTAGAAAGAAATTCCAGGAAGTTTCCCCCCTCATGCCATAGTATTCCCCCCCCCCCCTCATCCCATAGTATTCCCCCATCATCCCATAGTGTCCCCCCCCCCTTTCCATAGTATTCCCCCCCTCCTTCCATAGTATTCCCCCCCTCCTCCCATAGTATTCCCCCCCTCCTCCCATAGTATTCTCCCCCTCCTCTCATAGTATTCTCCCCCTCCTCCCATAGTATTCTCCCCCCCTCCCCTCCCATAGTATTCTCCCCCCCTCCCCTCCCATAGTATTGTGCACACTTCCTTTCAGTCCCGCCGGAAACCGGAACCTTAAATTAAAGTTCCTGTACCGCGGTGCGCGCTGTGAAGCCGGCCCACGCTTCAGGACAGGTAAGTAATTATGGGATATCGGCGTATAACACGCACCCACGATTTTCCCCCTATTTTCAGGGGAAAAAAGTGCGTGTTATACGCCGATAAATACGGTACTTTTTCACCTCACTATACCCATCAGTTTTCCCTAAATAACATCACAGATCAACCAAAAAATGACAACCTAACTTTAATTCTAAACCTATCCCTGGTACTAATTCCATGGCTACAATCCCTAACTCCTATCTCTAGCCCTCCACTGGGGACTTTTTGCTCACTGCTTCTCTCCTGTGAGATCTAATCACAGTAAATGCCTTAAAATGCCTTTTCTGTCAGTTAAGGTAGTCTTTTCACTGCTATTAGCTCCTACCATTATCCCAGTACGGTTGTGAGATTTCCAGCTCAATGTGCACTGATCACGTACATGCAGGTTCAGTACTGTATAGGATACAGAGGATATCTCCTGCAACCAGATGAAAAGAAGCCTTTAACACTGTTTCTATAGTATGTCAGGTGCAATTAAAGGACCATAGCCAGCTTAATGAAGTGGTCTGGGTGCCAGGTACCTCTAGGATTAACCCTTTTTTTTATAAACATAGCAGTTTCAGAGAAACTGCTATGTTTATAATGAGGGTTAATCCAGCCTCCAAATCCTCTAGTGGCTGTCTCACTGACAGCCGCTAGAGGCGCTTGCGTGATTCTCACTGTGAAAATCACAGTGAGAGCACGCAAGCGTCCATAGGAAAGCATTGTAAATGCTTTCCTATGCGACCGGCTGAATGCGAGCGCGGCTCCTGCCGCGCATGCGCATTCAGCCGATGACGTCGCGATCAAGATGGAGAGGAGGAGGAAAGCTCCCCGCCCGGCGCTGGAAAAAGAGGTAAGTTTAACCCCTTCCTCTCTCCAGAGCCCGGCGGGAGGGGGTCCCTGAGGGTGGGGGCACCCTCAGGGTACTCTAGTGCCAGGAAAACGAGTATGTTTTCCTGGCACTAGAGTGGTCCTTTAATTATTTCTGTACAGCAAGCATGCCAAACTCAAAGTCTGGCACAGGCCACATAAACAAGGTTTAAGTTTATGTGGGCCGCAAAAAAAACAACTTAAATTTTCATAAAAATGTAGGTTTATTAAAAAGTACAGTATATAAAAAAAAACAGCATCCCCCTCTACTAAACCACAGCACCCCCTCTGCCACTCTGTGCCAAATCTGATCCTCCCGCTGACACACACACATACTCACTGACAGACACACACAAATACTCACTGACACACACAAATACTCACTGACACACACAAATACTCACTGACACACACAAATACTCACTGACACACACAAATACTCACTGACACACACAAATACTCACACACTGACTGACACACACTCACTGACATACAGACACACACACTCACTGACATACAGACACACACACACACACACTTTCCGACAGACAGACACACATACTCACATACTTACTGACAGAAACACATACAGACACACACACACACACACACCACATTCTTGCACACACATACTTTTCTTTATTGCTCCCTACCTTTTGGAGCCGATGTGGGGCATCTCCCTGTGGTCCTTCTATCTGCTCCTCACTACTCCCTTGCTCGGTTAAGTGATGCCGGGTGCCGGAATACGGCCTCATATTCCGGCGCCCGGCTTCACTACAGACGGCGCTCGTGAGGTAGCAGTGAGGAGGAAGAACGCTGAGCTACCTCGCTGGCCCTCCTCCCCTGCCGGGAAAGTGTTAGCAGAATAGGCACCTGGAATGTGGGGAATGCAGATACCTACTCTGCTATAACACCAGCATGTACTCGCGGCTCGCTGGGCCGCAAAGATGGTCCTTGTGGGCCGCGAGTTTGACATGCTTGCTGTACAGTTTCATGCCTTGAGGCATCCGGTAATGCCCCTAATTTTCTTTGTGGCAAAGGAAATGCAATCACTGGCCTGTGATGCAACCGTGAAATAGTGATATGGAGGCCTGGGGATGCAACTGCAGGGCTTATGACTTTACTGCCTCACTAGTAAAGAGTCCAGCAATCATTTAGTGCTATTGTGAGACAGACCAAGCAACTCAGGACAAGTTTAACCAGACAACATAAAATGTAGATTGCTTATCACTAAAAACCTCCTGTGGAGGAGACACCTTTATGCCAGCAGTCATTAATCTATTCAGTACTAAAATCATGTATATGTTTTTTACTTTAATTCTTTTGCTTTAATCTATTACCTTCATTTATACATGAAATGCCAGCTTGTAGAGAAATTATGTTCTCTGTCAGAAGCCCATTAAACTAATGTAATGTCTGCAAATGTTCTGAAAATTACAGCCTCTTGCCATCCTTCGATACTGTAAAGGAAACTTCAAAGTTTGTAAACATTTATCACATATTTTTCTAAGTTTTTCTTACTTTAATTTGGTTGGTATATTTGTTTAAAAGTGTTTGCCTGCTGGTTTAAAAAAATATGATGCATGTCCCTTTAAAAAAAATAATTGCTTGATGGTGAAGGAGTTAAGGGGATTAAACGCACACAACACATTGACCCTGAATTCTGGTATTCCCCTCCTGCATTGTAGGCTATCAACTAATAGGTCTTTAGGAAAATGAAATATTATAGTATACCGGCCAAATGTAGGAGCGTTTGTGTCCCTATTGTGTGTCCTGTTTCCAATACCCAATACCCCTCTCTCCTGCAGCTTCATACTGTTAGTGTCTCTAAGCATACAACAGAGCTTCACAGCAATAATATTCACAGTATTTTAAAGCTACAAAATATTTTAAAAGTCAATCTGTAAATAAAACACATTTGTCTTACTCTAAATTTGCATTGCAAATACAGTTAGGAAGCCATCTAAAATGTCTAAGAACATCCCCTAAGGGGCTAGAGGGCATTATACTGGAATGCAGTATATACTTGAAATCGAGAGAAATCTCAATGTATCTTTCCTGGTAAAATATTTTATAAATACATTTCTTACTAAATTTGATTTGCTACAGTCTTTTACCCGTTTTACCAAAGGCTTACAATAGAATATCTATCATTACACATAGTTGCTATATTTGACAGTGGTTTCAGACTGGAATTGATATTACGCACTGGACAGTTTAATATAATATGTGTAATCTAGCAAGACAACACAGAAGTAAAATAATATTTTAAAATATTACGTTTCTTGCAATCCTATCTATCTTTACATCAACACTGCATGTGCTTTCATGTCAAGTTATGGAGGTGATGAGTAAGGAACATGTTTTAAATATTACTAGACAGTTTTAAATCGCTGAGGCAGCAAGCTGCTGCTAATGAGATTTTCAGTGCTTGGTAGGAATTACATTGGGGGGAGGTAATGCACACCTGCGGCATTGAATCAGTCTCCCAAATGGATTTAACCCCTTAAGACCGCAGGACGTACTATGCCGTCCTTATTTGGGCGGCTCTAAACGCCGCAGGACGGCATAGTACGTCCTGGGCGGTCTTACCCCCCTCGTGGCCGGCGGCACATGGCCGCTGCAGATCGTAGTCGGGGGGCATGCCTGGCCCCCCAGGCGGCTGACACATGGAGCCGCGGCATTTTTAATCTGCAGATCGCGGTCGGGGGACATGCCTGGCCCCCCAGGCAGTCCCCCTGCGGTCAGTGACCGCGATCTGCAGAGTCTGATCGCAGGGAGAGGCTGTCTCTGCGATCTGAGTTACTATGTGTCAGCCTATTGGCTGACCCATAGTAACTCCAGGCAGGATCCCCCTGCAGATCACGGTGGGGGACATGCCTGGCCACCCAGGCACTCCCCTTGTGGCCAATTACCGTGATCTTCAGGAGGTGATCACAGTGACAGCCTGTCACTGTGATCACTGATCCTGTGTGTCAGCCAGTGATGTAAAATCACTGTCTGACACTGTCTCTGCCCCTCTCCTGTAATAAAAATAAAATATTAGTTAAAAAAATAAATAAATTACAGTTACACATCAAATATACTTAGATCATTTATATATATATTATATATATGATCTAAGTGTGTGTATATATATATATATATATATATATATATATATATATACACACACACACTAAGTGTATTTTAATATTTATATATATATAATTATATATATATATTAATATCAAAATACACGTAGAAGGATATTGATTAAATATATACATAATTATAATTATATATATATATATTTTATAATAAAAAAATATAAATACGTTAAAAAAAATAAATAAAAAAATAAAAAAAAAATAATTAAAAATATATTTGTGTGTAATTTCGTTCTAACTGTATTTTGATATTAATATATATATTGATATCAAAATACACGTAGAACGAAATAATATATATATGTATATACGTATATATCACTATATGTATACCTATATATAAATAAAAATAATTGTAAAAAAATTATATACATATATATATACATATATATATCCACACACGTGGATATATAATAATTTTACATATATATTTATGTAATAATTTTACATAATTAGGTATCCTATATATTTGGGTTCCGCAAAGTCTCCTGAGTATAACATTACCCCTCATGTACAGGTTTTAGGGTGTTTTCAAAAGTTACAGAGTCAAACATAAGGCTTGCGTTTCAGTTTTTTCACAATGAAATTCGCCAGATTGGTTACGTTGGCTTTGAGACCGTTTAGTAGCCCAGAAATAAGAATTACCTCCATAATGGCATACCATTTGCAAAAGTAGACAACCCAAGGTATTGGAAATGGGGTATGTTCAGTCTTTTTTAGTAGCCACTTAGTCACAAACACTGGCCAAAATTGGCTTTCAAATTCGTTTCTTGCATTTTTCACACACAAACAAATATTAACGTTAACTTTGGCTAGTGTTTGTGACCAAGTGGCTACTAAAAAAGACTGGACATACCCCATTTGCAATACCTTGGGTTGTCTACTTTTGCAAATGGTATGCCATCATGGGGGTAATTCTCATTCCTGGGCTACCATACAGTCTCAAAGGCAACGTAACCAAACTGGCAAATTTCAATGTGAAAAAACTGAAAAGTGTAACATGCTTTATTTGACCCTGTAACTTCCCAAAACACCATAAAACCTGTACATAGGGGGTACTGTTTTACACGTGAGACATCGCTGAATACAAATATGTGTATTTTGTTGCAGTAAAAGCAAACAGTATTTTGACATTCACAGTTAGAATGTCACATAGAACTAAGAAAATTAAAAAAATCTTATTTTCTCTCATTTTTTTTATATTGTATTCATATTAAGTTATGTTCCATACCTAAATATTTGATGTTAAATGAAAGCCCTGTTTCCCCTGAATAAAATGATATGTAATAAGTGTGGGTGCATTTTATATGAAAGAGGTGAATTACGGTTGGACAGACATATAGCGCAAATGCCAGGTTTTGTTTACGTTTTTTTTGGATCACAACTTGTACATTTGGCTGCGGTCTTAAGGGGTTAAAGAGCAGTCAGGACATCGTGGTATTTATTTATTTATTTTTTCCTATGTAAATTTAACATTTTCTTTTTAAACCTGACTAATACCCAATGTGATAAACTTTCTGCAGTGTAGGGGAAGTTAACAATTATTTCCTTATAAATCGTGTTTTAGAAAAAAATAATACATCCAGATCAAATACAAAATGTTCTTATAGATCTTTGACAGACATGTAGCTCTTTAGAAGTTTCATCTTTTCTTCATGGTTATTCACAGTATCAATACTTCTCAGGAAGTATTCACTTCTATCTCCTCACTTTTATCTCCCTTGGCCAAACTGTAGATTCTTGAGGGAGGTATGCCATTTGGCAATGCACAATCAATGACCTAGACTACACTTTAGTTAATGTTTATTACCCAATTGTCAATCAGAGAAACTTCCTGCAGTATCCTCTCCAAAGCTGAGAAAGGGCACCCTCACTTTTTGTGGGGACTTCAATCACATCTTCAACCCGCTATTAGATTCCACCAGACCCCCTTTACCATTGAACTACGCCACACTCAAAAAAACACTGCAAAGCCCTTACAACACTGGTGAAATCATATGGCTTGCACGACATATGGAGATTGTTACACTCTGTTGACAGGGAATTCACACACCACTCGAGAGTTCACAACTCCTATTCCAGAATTGATGGCTATCTCATGCACGACGCCTGCCAAGGCCTATATTCCTTGCACCCTCAACACCCAGAGATGTGCTCACGCGAGTCCACTACTTCACGTCAAAATAACACATCATGAGAGCAGCCAGAAATGTCCCACCATGGACATCCACACATGAGCAGGGCGAACCACATGATTTTGGACAGGTACACAGCTATTCTATCTTTCCCATCAGAGATCATACGAGACCTAACAAATCAATTCCCAACACTACTGCCGAGATAACGACTTTGGGGGTCCCGGACCACACATAAGAAACAGATCACCAAGTCTGGCGATCCACTAAATGCAATGACAATAGCAGCAACACTACATCGCCCCAATGGTTCTAACTGTCTTCTCCTTTAATGCTAAGGAGTTAAATTCACCCCATAAAAGACGACTAGCCTTGACGGAAGCCAAAAAACAGCCACAATAGCCTTCTTCCAAAAGACACATTTCCAAAAAAACATACCCAAATTCTAATCTAAACACTTCCCCCACTGGTTATCATACTGGCTACATGGGGGAAAAAAGAGGGGTATCAATACTTTTCAGCAAAGACCTATCCTTTACATTACACAAAAAAATGAGTGACAAGGAGGGAAGTTTCCTTATTCTTCAATGCCATATCAATAATGAACCAAATACCTTTATCTATATCTATGGCCCTCATGACAACCAATTAGCATTCATCAACAAGATATTGTCCTTAACACATACTTATACATTTGGCACTGTGGTAATCAGAGGGGACACTAACTTCCTTCTAGACAGCTGCCTAGACACGTCAGCAGGCGCTACAGTCTCAACGACCACCTCCCAAAAACGCGAATAGATACAAACAAATCCGCTCAAATCGGGAAGCACTTGCATGACTCTGGGTCT